>NC_081546.1:25590189-25683228 GCF_901000735.1 Corylus avellana
TGTATTTATAGTCTTTAGAAGAAGAAAAAATGGTAAGGAATTAAATTAGATACAATCTTATTACAAATTAATTTACCAAACTCTGAGGGATATTCCATCTCAACCAAAACAAACTAAACGAATTCAAATGTGAATCAACCATCAAATAAGGATAAAGCTACTCCACGTATAGATGATGATCATATCATCTACATTTAAATGTAAATGTTTAAATTCTAGTTTGTAGTGTTATTTCTTGTAAACAAAGTGTAACGACATTTGTTTTATGTACAACTCCTACCTCACTTGTGTTGAAGGTAGGGAAGTCAAATTACAACACTCATTATATTTTGTTTTTCTTTAGACCATAACTTAAGAAATGAAATTAATTCCTTATATTTGAAGAAGTAACTTTTAGAATTTAAGGTATAAAATATAAAATATTGCCTGCCTAACCTATCATTCATTTAAAATCCTCTCTCATAACTGCTTTTTTTTTTTGTAACATTAATTGAAAGACATGAGTGAGAGAGTACAATGGCTGATGATGAAATATTGTTAATTGATGATGATATTACTGCTATTGACGTAGTGTAGGTTTGTAAGTGCTCTAATTGCATAGGGCTGCAAGTGCTCAGAGATAGAGAGGGGACGTGAGAAAAAAACTAATACATCAAAATGGAAGAAAATATATTTTAGGGGGGACGGATATCTAAATTTTGGGGGGACAATCCTTACTGAAATAACAAGTATTTTTTTTCTAAGCCCTAATAACAGGGGATGAAAAAAAATTTGTTGAACGTGGATCCGCCCCTGAGGAGGTTGTTGGGCATGGATAGGGTTCAAGCCATGCACTTTGAAGAGGTTTTGGGATTGGAGGTGAATTTTTGGGTTTTTGAATTTGTTTGGAAGAATTGATTTGAAGGTTTGGATTGATGAAAAAATTGGGTTTGTTTGTTTGTGTATTTTGGTGTGCTTTGAGAGGCTAATTTGAAGGGTTAGATTCAAGTTAATTTTTGGGTTCTGCAATTAATTTGAGAAACTGATCTAAAGGTTTGTTTGGTTTTTGTAATCATAGGCGGGAGTTTGCTTTTTTCACTTTCTCTTGTTTTTACTTCAATTCTTGCTTGCTTGTGGTTGAAGTTTTGGCCATGGTTGTGTAGGGGTTGCTAGTTGACTCATGACAGAGTGCTTGTTCAATGGCGGTGCTGCCATATCTGTTTAGGATTGTAGGTCAGGGTGCGAGGTTGAATAGGGGTGGGTAAAAAACTGATTTTTCAAAATCTGACCCTGTTTTGACCCGCACAGGTCCGCTTCTGATGGTTCTCAGTCAGATTTTGAGATGATTTTAATATTTTCACGAAAATCAGAGTTGGAATTGGAATATGGCAGGATTTCCTATTCCGACCTGACCCAACCTGACCTTTCAATATACTTAAAAGTGTCGTTTTAGGCGAGCTTACATTCTTATTTCCCTAGCCTTATCACTCATTTTTCTTTCTCCATAGCTCTCTGCACTGGAGCAACTGCCTTACCCTGTAGTTTTTCTCTTCACTCAATTTCTTTTTCTTCTCTTAGGTCTGTTTGAAGGTCTTCTCCAATCTTCATACTTAAGATCTGTTCTTCATTCGTCTTTTTGGTCGAAGACGAAGAACATATCTGTTGTTCATTCGAAGATGAAGAGAAGATTTGTTCTTTGTTGAGGAACATATCTGTGCTCTTGTTCAGGAGACCATTTCCAACACTTTTGCCCAACTCCAACTCCGACTCTTGACATTTTGGAGGTAGAGTCAGACGGGATCGAAGGTTTTCTGACTCTTCCTACTTCGGCAGAAGCAGATTCTGGAAGACCTCTTTCCAACTCCAAGGGAGTTGGTGTCCAGCCCTATGGTTGAAAGGAGAGATTTGGATTGGGATTAGGTGTTTCAACAACTCCTGCAATCCCACCGTGGGTAATTTGGTCATTTTGCAAGCTTGGTTGTGCCAAACAATGGGGTTAGCAATTTCTGTAGCATTTAGTGGCTGATTTAGACATTGGGGGCATATTGCAAGAATTATTTTAAATGGACGTGCTAATCGAGTCAATTGATAGTTTGGTGGGAGGGTTACGAATGGAATAACAGTTTGGGGTGGTAGAGTATAATTTTTCTTCTTCTTTTTTTTTTTTTTTTTTGTTTTTGAAGTGTTTAATTATTTTCTTTCATTTACAGAACTTAGTATAGGATGATAACTGCTTTTATGTGGAGTATTGCTCAAGTTGTAGCAATCAAATCAGTGTCACTAGATGTGTGCAAAGAGATAAATTTGTTTGGTTTTAATTTTGTGTGTGAATGAGTTGTGTTGGTGGCAGTGATTCTTATGTCATTGTAGATTGCATGTTGTTTATGTTTGGCTTGTGTTTTTTAAATGAATTTTAAAAATAATGGATATGGAATGGTTCAGATAAACTTGATGATATATTTTGGTGAAAGGGTCTTCTATTGAGTTTTGTATATGCTTTGTTCGGTGGTGCTTTCTGTGACAGGGTTTTGGGATCTTGTCAGATGCGGCCATCCCCTGAAAATTTATCCCCTAGGGTCAGAAAGGAAGAAAATGATTTCTCTGGTTCGAGTTTCCTATCTCTCCAAGATAGCACTCATCAGGAACCCATAGACGTCTCTTCTTCGTCATCCTCTTCTTCAGAGGATGGGTCTCTTGAGACAGAGGATGAAGATGACCAATCTAATGAGAATGCCTCAAAGCAGTTGGTGCTTTATGACCCTTCAGCTAATGGTACAGGTGCAATTGAACCTGTTCCCGACCCTATTCAGTCCCAGCCTCCAACATTCCGAAGATACTTGGCTCGAAATTCATCTTCTAGAGTTTTGCCATCTGTTGGGGCTTTCACTGTCCAGTGTGCCAAATGTTTTAAATGGAGGCTCATCCCAACCAAAGAAAAATATGAAGAAATACGCGAACATATTCTGGAACAGCCTTTTTACTGTGAAACAGCTCGTGAGTGGCGGCCTGATATATCGTGTGACGATCCAGCGGACATTTCTCAAGATGGCAGCAGGCTCTGGGCAATTGATAAACCTAATATTGCGCAGCCTCCTCCTGGGTGGCAACGGCTTCTACGAATCAGAGGTGAAGGAAGCACCAAGTTTGCGGACATGTATGTGTTCCTTCCTATTTGATTACGTCTGTTATGTGTAGGTAATTTAATCCTTTGCATGATTTCTATCTTGTATTTACTTGTCTCACCTTTTGTTTGGAATTTCATTTTTTAACCTTAACTTCAAAAAGTCTGCATTCCTACTGGGGTTATATCAAGGCTCAAAGAAATTTAGATGTTGTTGTAGAATTATGAGGAGAAAATCTGAATGAATTCTCTGCAATGACTCATAAGCAAATTTTCCCTGAAGGGTTCTTCTCATGCCTCACTATACTGTTCTAGGACACTTTCTCTAAGCTGAAGAGATCTCCCCTTCTCTTCTGCACCCCCTCCCTCCCCCCTCCCCTCAACACCCAACCCACACATTTAAACGCACTCAAGCACATGTATCATTCATTATCCTTGAAGTAGCGGGAGGTTAGCAGACCCCTTTTGAATTGCTGTTTGCTAGTGCTCCCTTGGATGTATTAGGTTTATGGTTATTACTAGGTATGTGGCTACGTGCTCCATATCTGTGAGTAAATGTAATATCTGATTGTCAGAGCTGGAGTACGCTGTGATTGCTTTTACAGTAATCTCTTGATGCTTCACGAAGTTGGTACGAGTCATGTGATGTTTACTGTATACAAAGTCTTCTGATTGCTTCTGATGGTTTCATCATTATGTGCTAGTATATTTTCACTCCCATTTCTGAGTGTTTATATGGGGATCTTTGGGTCTCTTATAGATGAAAACTGGATGAGCTGCCTCTGCTGCTGCTCTCCTGTTTGATACATGAGGTTTATCATTGGACCTAATTGTAGCTTTGGCTTCTGCTTTCAAATTTTATTTTATTTTCTTTCTATTTATTTATTTTTGAGTTTGAAGTTTTAGGGAAATGTTAGACTCAATGATCAACTTCGTTCTAATTTGCTCTGTCTATTTTATACAGATATTATGAAGCACCATCAGGCAAGAGACTACGCTCAATTGTGGAGATCCAAAAGTATGTTGGTACCACCTATTCAAGTTTTCCCCTGTTGCATTGCTCTTGTAGATATATGCGTAAATGAAGAACTAAATAGCTCGTGGGTGGTCAAAGTTTCACAAGTATAAATGTATAATGGGCTCATTTGGCAACACTTTTAGGGGTAGCCTTTTGCTTTTTCGCAGAAAAGCAAAAGCATTCACAAACAATTCAAAATGCAACATACTCACAAAATACAATAAATTATTTTCACATTTATGTCACATTACAACCGAAAAACAAAAAAGCACCCCCTAAAAGGTTTTGTCAAACAAACCCAATGTTTTTCACCATTTCCTTTACAGCCTTTTGTGGGGCTTTGGATTTTGCAGGTACTTGCTTGAACATCCAGAGTACATGAGAGATGGAGTAACTCTCTCCCAATTCTCATTTCAAATTCCAAAGCCCTTGCAGAAAGATTATGTGAGAAAGCGTACTCCTCTTCTGACAACTTCACTTGACACTAGACCTCTCGAACCTGGTGAAGGTATGCAGAAGAAGCTACCTACTTTTCAAAAACAAATTGAAAAGCCACTTTTTATAATCAACTCTGCATTTAGTTCAAGAAGAGAAAGTCCCATCTGTTTTAAGTTGTGGCTTAATGCCATTCAATCTCGTGGGGGCAGTCTCTTGCATTTATATTTGAGGGTTTTATTAATTGCCACTCTCGAAACTATCCTTGTACACAGAGTTCCCTTGTTACAAAAACTCTGAAGCTTTTTATTCTGGTTTGTTTATGAATCGCTATTTACTAATTAATGTAATTTCTCCTCGTATGGTTGTTTTAGTCTCTATGATGGGATTCTCCTGAACAAGGTATGTCAACATTCTGAAATGATTATCTTCTGATGTCAAAACCACAACAGTAGAAAGATGTTTTCAGGGGTTCCTGCCTACAAAAGTTGGAAACTTCTTCATGAAGGTTCTGTGAGATGAATGTTAAATGGGCAAGAAGCCAGTAGGTTTAGATGGGGTACTCTTCTTCTTTTTTCGCTTGTTATTTGTTAGTTACCCACATCTTTTAAGTTTTGAGCTCACAATTTCACCCTCCACCTTGTTCTTACTATATAAGAAGATGCCATTTGAGCTAGAGTTCATTGGCTTAGATGTGACTCATGTGAGTGAGACTTTTTTGGCAAAGGATTTTTCTAATGCTTCCAAGTCATGTTCTTTTGTTTGTATTTGTCATATTTACCCTTTATCCTTTCATGGAATGGGGATACTTGTCAAGTTATAGCATTTCTATTATGACTCGTGTCCTACATGGATTAAGTCTAATCTTAACCATATATATATATAAGCTTTTGGGCACCCTCCCCTTATAAGTCGGTTTTCAATGGTGAGTTCTACCCAAAGTTTGTATAAATTTTTCTTTGTTTAAGGTCTCCTTACTATGGCATTTCTATTTCATTTTACCAGCTTCGTATATTACATTTCCATTACAGTTCCTCTTTTGTCATTAATTCTTTACACCCTATGAAAAATGATGACACCTGTGGTCTGGGTGCCTCCCAAATATCAGGTGTTGACTTTGTTGGTTACTTTAGACTCATGCTGCAATTGTGGTGTTCAATTTGACAGAATTTACATGGTTTTTGCTACTAGATTAGTGCTGGCCGAACCTAAATGGAAATCCAGCAATTTCTCTATTTGCTTACCTTGTTCGTCGATACAGCTTGCTTGTCTCTTATTATTTTCTTTTCCCCATTTTTTCCATGTTCCCGCAAATTATTCTTTAGAAAACTGGTTCTGCAAAATGCCGCATGGGAATAATTGGAAAACCTTTCATCTTTCTCCATTACCTCAATGATGACATCATTTGCTGCATGGAGAAAACATAATATTGCTAAACTAATAACAATTCCCTTCTTTTTTGTTTTTTGTTTTTTTTTTTTTCCTGCAGCAGCGAGTCCCCTGGCATGGGCAGGTCCAGATGACTCTTCAGACTTACAGCTTAATAGGCCAGGGTTGCCTCCTTACCTTGAGTCCCCTGTTTTTGATCCTGTTGAGCGACCTGCAAAGAAGCAAGCTACAGCTTCCACACAGGCGATGTACAGTAGTAAGCCAAACCATAATAAGCACAGTGGTCAAGGTTGATGGGCTTTGTCAATCTTGAAGTTGTAATTATGAACATGAGGGTTGGTCTGGCAAGTTCTTTGTTTTTTTTTTTTAGTGACAATTCATGTTGTATCTTGTCATATTTTACCCCACATGACTAGATTCTGTTTCTAGAGAAAAATGGGGAATTTTGGGGAGAAAGATGAAATAGAACAGTTCAGGTTGGGTTTAAGGGATGGTATTGTAAGCTTGGTTTTCTGGGGCTTTTTGAAGAACCCATATAAGAGAAAATCTATGGTGTTTTACACAAATGTACTGTATCCAAGATCAACTGATTTCTCACTTATGCATATGCATGACGTCCCAATTCAAGCGTATGAGCATTTGCATGTCTGCTGGTGCATGAAAAGAGACCTATCTTGCTGATTCTGGTGAGTTTTGAATATTCTTCTGTTTGTTCTTAGTGAAAGAAAACGAAGATTCCTCTATTTGTTTCTGTTAGAAGATTAATATGCCTTTTATGGTCCTGAGATGATATAGTTTTTAGTTGTTAAGGAAACCCATTGAATTGACCAACCACCTACAAATGGCCAGCCTAGGGTAGGGCTTGTTCGGGTATGAATTTTTACTGTTTTTTCTCAAAATTGTGAATATTGAAGAGAAAAAATTATGTTTGGATTGTTTAAAGAATATAAAATATAATTAAAAATGAAAACAAAATTATTACAAAAAAAAATAATAATAATAAAAATTTGGGGTGATTCAAGAGATGGCCGGACTACCCCCAAAGGGTGGATCAGCCACCGCAGGTGTTTAGTTATAAACGATGTAGTGTTTAATGTTCCTTGAAATCAAAATGACACAAATAATCTAAGTCGTTTTTGAAATGACATAAAAAAATCAAGTTTTTTTTTTTTTTTTTTTTTTTAAAGACGACAATTTTAGTGGTTTATTGAGCAAAGGTCGTATTCTTTACCAAAGTATAGCTTTGCAAGCTTAAGGTCGAATCCACATGGACTTACATAATTGTAGGAAAACTAAATAAATCCCAATCAAGTTCAATAAAAAAATATGGTTGGTCATAAATTAAAATAAAATTAAACATGCAAGTAATCTAAGTAGAATAAATAATAAAACAGTAAGTTATCAAGATAAAAACAACCAAGGTTGTGAAATCCATCTCATTAATTCATAACATGTATTCTTGATCATTGATTTTACCCGAACTCTACATGATAACTAGAAATCAATCTTGTTACCGTGGAAAATATCATGGTTAAAACCATTAACAAAAATCCAAAGCATGTTCTTCTTCGCTTCAACAATTTAAAACAAAATCATCAATTGTATCCTTCAACAAGAGATATCCAATTTTAATTGAGAAAAAAGTAATTGAAATATCCAAAATGCAATTCCAAGATCACCAAAGAAGTAGAAAATTACAGAATAGAAAATTACACAATCACACAAAACACCAAGATTTAAGTGATTCAGCTTAACAAGCCTACATTCACTGGCGGAGATGATACAGGAAAAATTCACTAACAAAAGAGTAAAGTACAAAAGATAATACAAACAAAACTGCTAAAACTCAAAAGCCCTGGTACATTCAAAGTTCACTTTCACACAAAAGAGATAACTTCCTTTTGGCACTCCAAAAATTGTGAGAATACAAGTGAAACAAAAATGGTGTATCTCTCTACGTTGGCAACTCTCTCTCTCTCTCTCTCTCTCGGCAACTTCAACCTTATTGAGAATTTTAGTCTCTTGTAATATTAAAATACATAACAAAATCGTCTCCAAGAGGTAACTCAATCGGCTGGAACTACGCTTAATGAAGCTGAAGTCACTATTAGGTAGCTCAAGAGCGACGTTCACTTCACTCCCATCTACTTGACCTTCCATTAATATTAATATGAGCTACCAGTTTAACACTTGCCATGCATCAGTCTTAATGAGCACTTTAGTAGCTTGGCTTTTCTGCGCATCTCCTACCAAAAAGTGAGTATTTGGTCAAGTGTTTCAGAAGTCTTACGGATGGGACAAGTCACAAAATTCTTTTATTTCTCAACTTTTAGCTTTCACGTTTTTACAAAAAATTGCTAATTTTTTTTTTTAATCAATTCCTACAAAATATATCATTCTAAGCTCAATATTAGTGATTAAACAATATTTCCCAATTAAATCTAAAAATGAAAGAATTAGAACATAATAAGATATAATACTGCTTACTTTAATATAGTAAATTGGCACATTTACGCTATTATCACACCCATTAACCAGCTAATTAATAGTCTCTAACAATTCAAGCGACTCAAAACAAAATACTCTTAAGAAAAACACTTTTTTTTTTCTTTTTTTTTTTTAATCCAAGGCAACAAGAATTAGTTCAAGGTCAAAACACTAACAACTACCAAAATATTTTACGTGCCATCAAAACTCAATGTGAGTGAAATTTTAGCTAACAGAAACATACTCTTAGTGTCCAGATAAACATAACATCGAATTTCTATCAAAAAGTATGCATTGATTTAGGCCTTATCAATGTTAACACTCAACAGTTGATATCACTCTGAAATGGGTGTAACTCTCTCAAGTATATGTGAGTGGAATAATGTAAGCAAAATCAAACATCTCACATATTAATCATATGAAAAATGGGGTAATCAAGAAAGAAAAAGTAGTCTCATGGAAGGATGTCGAAAGTACTTTACATCACACTCATTGATTAGTCATGAACATGTCTGAACCATACAATCATCAAGATCAAATAAGGACTTTTATTGGAACGTAATATAGGGTTAAAAACAGGAAAATAGATAACAAATGGATGATGGTAAAAAATTGAAAAGTGTTTCAAGAATTATTGAATCTTCGGCTTCTTTTGTAATTTCAATCAATTTTCTTTCCAATTTTTCTTCAATAATGCACTATCTACTTTTCATAGTACACTTTCCAAACTTGAACATCAACTATATTTTTATTTTTTCCTTCTTCCCTTTCAATCTTTTCTTTTGATCCCCTATTTCTTTTTTTCTTTTTCTTTTTCTTTTTTTCTTTTTTTTGATCACATGTCACCTCATTGGGATAAGTTGCTTGAATTCATTCTTGAAACACTTTGGAAAATGGTTTAAGAAGAAAGGCTAATCATAAGGCTCAACCGGGTAACTAGTGAATCAGTGATAATGTATAAAGAAAAGAAATTTCAGGCTCAAAGTAAAGAAAAATGGCCTAATCTCATCTCTCAAGGATTTGCATAGTTCTTCAACATTCATGAATTCAAAAGATTCGAGTGTGGCATAAAATTTATAAGAATAATGAGACTATCACAACGAAATAATTTATGTGCTTCCAAATGAAATATGATATCATGAGAATTTACTCTCTACAAAGAATGATGGGCTCAAAACTCACAAGGGTTAAAAAATCTCGGCATTTATTATCCTCAAAAATTTCTAAGTCACTTTTATCCTTAACAAAGAATTATGTTTTTGTGGCTAAGTGGATGTGCAATAAATTGAGCATGAAAACAATGAAATTCTTTAGCAGGAATAGCATAATGAACTTCAAACATAAAACTCTTTTTTTTAAACAGAAAAAAATAAAAATCTAAGCATGACACCAACTATGTTTCTCCAGACCTAAATCAAACATTATCCTCAATGTGTCCCTTCTTACCTCAAAAGGATGAAAATCATGCTTATAACAAATACAAGATGTAAAGATAAGAAAGATAGTACCTGGTTGAGCTTGTACCACATGATTGCTACCAAGAAAGAATTAAGCGTAAGAGCACATGAACATATGTAATAATCACATAAAAGGAACAAAGAACATAACAGAATTAAAGAAAAAATTATACTTACAAAATAAGAAAGAAAATAAAATAATATGACATGGAATATGTTGCCTCCTGCTGGTACTACGCATGTTTACCGTCTTCAGCCAGACACTCTAAAAATCAATCATAATAAACATGATCTTCTAAATTCACTTCTTCTACGTCTAGACTCTTTAGTTCAAAAAATAGTTTTAATCGTTGGCCATTGGATTTAAACACATCACCATTATTAGAATTCTCAATCTCTACAGCTCCATGTGGGTAAATGGTGCGAACTTTCAAAGGACCAGTCCATCAAATTTGTAATTTGCGCGGGAATAGATGCACACGAGAATTATAAAGGACCTTCTAATTAGGTGCAAAATATTTTCTCAAGTTGTTCTTGTATATAAAAGGAAGAGGAAATCGATCTTTCCTCATCATGGAATTCAACTCGCGGTAATCAATGAATACTCCCCATCCCGTTAGAAGGCGATTTGGAACTAACTCATCAGTTGCATTCTTGACTACTGTTATGTCAGACTTCTTTGGCACAACTTGAACCGGGCTCACCCACTTACTACCAGAGATTGGGTAAATGACACCCACATCCAAATTCAACTCTAGCCACCTCTTGCATGACAGTAGATGGAAGTGGAGGTGACGAAGAAAGGGGAAGAGAAACGACTTTTGGTTGCCACTTAGCACTTAAAAGAGGGATAGAGTCTAGCAATGTATTGACCTCCCACTTGATTTTTCAACATCAAAGGTACCTCCAAGATGGGCTATACATGCCTCTAAGGGATACTCACAGCTTGGCTGTATGGAAGTATTATGAACCAGACTCTCAATCATGTAAACCCACTAACGTCCTGTGTATGGTGTTGCTTGCCGTTGTCAAAGATATTAAGTTCAACAGTCATGTTTCCAAAAGAAATCTTCATCACACCATTTCGACGATTGATCAAAGCAATGGTTGTGGCTAAGAAATGAAGACTCAAAATGAAAGGAGTTTTCCCACTGAAATTTTGAACAAGATGAGTGTCTAGGACTACGAAATCCACAGGAAAAAAGAATGCATCAGCCTTAATCAGAACATCCTCAACAATACCTCTAGGAATTTTCACTGACTTATCAGTTAATTGAGGTGTCATCTGAGTGGGTTGCAACGCCCCCAAACCTAACTGCAAATATATGGTCGTATGTTCACACTCGCCCCTAAACCTAACAAAGTTTGTCTCAGCCTGCACCAGCGGAAGTGGTTTCAACACATATCTCGTCCTCACTAGTTATGTTGGTAGAAGAACCGCCAGTGCTAAAAGAGTGTGCACCTTCAATAGACAAGTGCTGGTCAATCTCTTCTGTACATTGATCTGCCTCTTCCGGTGGATTTTTTTTTTTCATATTCCGCACACTCTCCAGTTCTATTACTACTTTTTTCATAGATGACCTATCATTACCTATTGTACTGACGCACCTTTTTACCAGATTAGCTACTTTTTTTAGTTGCTCAATGTTATCCTCATTTAAAATCTGGTTGTCCTAGATTTTGAGTAAGCCATACTCTGTCAAGGTAGACTGAAAATAACTAGCTAGACCTATAGTGCTGGCTGTCCCAACACCATGAATTGTGTCCTTCTTTATGGTCAACAGTTCTGCCATATCAACACCAAAACTGTGAGATTAGTTTTCAATATTAACTGTTGATCCATGAAATAATCCGGTCCAAGTACCCAAAAGTTCCCTTCACCACAGTGGATACGTGAGTTTGCTCAAGGGAAATTTGTCTTCAAAGACCGAAGTCAGCAAATTTTGCGGAGAAATTATCATCCAAGAGTATGTTGGCACTTTTTAAATCTCTATAAATGACTGGCTTGGAAGCCTCGTAATGTAGAAATGCAAGAACTTCTGCAATTTCTACCGCTATATTCAAACGCTTTTCCCAGAAAAGATCTTTATCTCGAATATGGCTAGAAAGCGTCTCATTTGGCATGAACTCGTACACTAATAAAGGGACTTCTTCTTCAAGATAATACCCTAATAGTTTAACAATATTTCTTTGGTTGATTTGTGTGAGCAAAAGCTTCTCAGTTAATAATTGCTGGTTTTTGACTCCATCAAACCGCTTTAAATTTTTTATGGCAACGACATTTTGGTCTGGCAATACTATTTTGTATCCCGTTCCACGGGTATGGAGGAAATTTCTGTCCATTATTTTCTCCTTTCACACCACCCGCCATCCACTTTGTCTTAAATTCCAACCACCTCCCTCCATTTTCCCATTTCTTCCTTTCGAGAGCATTCACAATGAAGTTTTCAAATAAAAATTAAATTTGAAAAAAAAAAAAGGGGATTTATTAAATTTAAAGAGCAATTTTTAAAAGAAACCAAATATCAAATTTTCTAAGTGTATTGAAGGTGTCAAAAAAGAGGAGAGCAAATCCAGAATCTTATTTCTCTTTTAACAAAACATGGTTCAGGGTCCGTATCTTTTGACAAACACTTATATGGGAGCACTATTTGCAGTCTTACCAAAACTATTTTTTAGTTAAATTGGTGGAGCAATTTGGTAATCTCTCATTTTTAACTTGAAAAAAATAGTGAGTAAGTACTATTCATTCACCAAATAAATAAAAAATGATTTCTTTCTCCCACTTTTACCCTTTTGGTCTCTCCCTCCTCCTTTAATAATTAGAAAAAGAATAAACAAATATTTGAAAAAGAATATTTAAATGGAATACTGAAAGTTGATTGTTAAAATAGTGAAGCTATTGAGGATGCTCTAAAATAGTGAAAAATGTACTTTTAATTATTTTGATGTGTAAAATTTAGTGAGGCTATAAATAGTGATACGAGCCAAAGACCAAGTTCCCGACAATTACCAATATCATGTGGGCTTGCTCTCAAAAACATGTTTTTTTATGTTTTTTTTTTTTTTTGTTCTCTGGTGGGACTTTGTGTATCAAAATTTGGTAACATAAAGCGTATTTCAGTAGGTTTGGATGTGGTTTTGTGTATCTCTTGTTGATTATTTTTTATGGAGATGCCTAAGTCTACATAAAGCTTAAAATTCTTTAAATTTTAAATTTTAAAAATTCTTTAAATTTAATTTTGAGAAAAACTTGGTCCCAAATAAAACAAAACATTCTTGAACTTTTTTGTGAAAGTACAAAACTTTACACATTCTTCCACTTAGTGATGTGGAGACTAGAAAAATTTATTTGACATGCTTGTAATTACAACGGGTGGAAATATACAAGAGATTCCCATGGACCCAAGTGGCTTTGCCTGGGGGCATCACATGCTTATTCCCAAACCATCTTTAGAGAAGACAAAATAAATAAAAAAAATCCAAGGATAACACGTTTTAATTTGGAAAAGAAGAAATAAATAAATAAATAAAGAGATAGAAAGTTAAGTAAAAGATAATTTTAAAAATTAAAACATTCAAGTAAGACAAGAAAGATGTTAAACAATAACCCTAGACCCTAAACAATAAGATGTTACTGTTCACACGTCATAATTTATTTTTATTTCTTTTTTTTTTTCTCTCCAAAATATTTTTTAATTGGTGACATGTTAATATCTAACACGTTACTAAAAAAAAAAAAAGTAGTGACGTGTTAGGAATTAACATATCACCAATTGGTGACGTTTTAAAACAATCCTACACTGTAGACACGTCACTAAATTCCTAGTTTTTTCTAGTGTAACTTTCATGTGTGTTGATAAGGATAACGACAAAGTTTTTCTCTATAAAGCGGATTGAAGAAATTCTTTCCAAGTTAATATATTAGTGGCATTTGTTTTTAAGTAATTCTCACCTGTATGTATTAATAATAATTTATATGAGAATTAGATGCTCGGTTAATATTATAAAAAATATAAGTGATAATTATATGTTCTAGGACATGTGTCAGAATAAAAAATTGAATGGAATAAAATTCTTCCAATTTAATTAAGAGGAAAACCATCTTAAAAGAAGTTCTAAAAACCCTACTTTCATTCTATCCTCATCGGCTCTTAAATTTTTATTTTTATTTTTAAACAAGTCCGATGAAATGGGGTGTAATAAAGGTGTAGTTTTTAGCATTTCTCAATAATAAATAGTAAGTAAAATCTACAATAAATAACCAAAATTAAAAATACAAGTAATATTCCAAATCCCATTACATTTAAATCATGTCTAACTCATACACGCAAGCGTCTCGTTCTTTCAGCATTCAAACAAAATTACAAAAGTGTACGCAATCCAATATAAATATCTCTCATCTTCAAAATAATTATCATACTAACCCTTATGTAAGATGACCATCTTGAATAAAAGTCCACCAAAACTTTTGAAACAAATAAACTTATTTCATAGATTTTTAATTCTTATTGTTTGCTTCTTAAAATAAGACGATTGCAAAACTGAGTTGAAAATTTTCATTTTAGCACACTTGGGTGTTTTCATCGTGCCAAAAGTTTAAAATGTTTTTACTAATATTTTCTATGCCAAATTGCCAATCACAAAGTGGGGGACTGACTCATTTTCAGCTGGTGCAAAGAAAAGTGAGGACCCTGTATCAAATTCTTGGAGAGAACTTGTTGATAATCCAAAGCAATGGTGTTTGCATATAGGTGAAGCCAAGATACCCTGATTTTACAAGCAAGGTTGGTGGTCAAGCACTCTGGCTTGACAGAGCACCAGAATGAGTTTTGTCAGAACTTGAAGGATTAAAGTTTGACGTAGTAAAGTAGAATAAAAAGTAAATGGATGATGTTGATTTTAATGGGGATTTCGAAAATTGAAAGATGGATAAGAGATATTGATGATGATAACCGGAGAGGGAGTCAAAACCTACAGAAAAATGGGTGGCATGGCATGGGCTACTACAATCTGCCAAGTTAACACAGTAACATATCATGTAATATAGAACATTTCTTGATTTTTTTTTTCTTCTTTTAACAAAAGCTGATCTAAAGATGGATTGACAATACCATGTCAGCATAGTGACATAGTGATATGGTATATAACACTATTCTTTCTGATAATGCCAACATTGCCAAGTCATCAAGATATTCAATTACATTTTCATTTTACCCTTTGCATGTAGGAGAACAAAAATATCATTTCCTTGTCTTTTTGCCAAAATTTATACATAACATCCCAGTCTCATATTAAGAAAATAAGAAAAAGGCGCACATAAATTGGGTGGCTTATAAAGATAGTCATGAGTGTTAAATCCCACATTGCCTAGTTACTATGTGAAACTGAGCTTTATAATAAATCTAGAAAAGCTTCAAATTGACTAGTCCTTTTGGTATGATAGTGCAGCTATAATTAGCATTGCTATTGCTGTTGCTGTTTTTGCAATATATGCCAACATCCATTTGTCTATACTACACATTGCAGACTACTATGGAAGTGAGCAAAGGATCAGAAGCACCAGTAATAACAGCACCCTCGTTTCTAACATCCAGCAGATAATCCAAAGTTTTCTCCGTAATAATCTCACCAGGGACCAGAACTGGTATTCCTGGTGGATATGGACATATAAGCTCCCCACAAACTTCCCCAAGGCACTCTGCTATACTCACCTTCTTTTTACTTGTAAAGAAGGCATCCCTGGGAATCATGCTCATTTTGATGTCTGCAAAGGGTGTAAAGCCACGATGCTGCAATCTCCCTTTACCTCCATGGATTGGTGCATGAGTTCCTGTTAGATGTTTGATTCCTGATACAAGCCTCTGAATATGATCTCTACTAGTTCCAAGGTTAATTGCGTAAGTAATGGATTGAGTCCCAACAAGTTCACAAATGATCCCATGATCTCTACATAATATCTCATCTGCTTCATAACCAGACAAACCAAGCTGCCAAAAACCAATAGTAAGTCGCAAAGGATCAATGGCAGGAAAGTGAGAAAAGCTTGCAAGGTCAAACACTGAAATGCCTGGTATTTCTTTGATCAAATGTTTTGCTTCAAAGGCCAATTGCATTGCTTTGTTGAATATGGTGTCTGGGTTTTCACTTAATTGAGCTCTAGCAGCATCTAATGATGCTAAAAGCAAATAACTAGGGCTAGTGCTTTGAAGAGTTTGGAGACATCTACCGATTCTTTCGCTGTCTACAATATTCCCCAACATGTGTAACATCGATGACTGCGTAAGAGAGCATAGAACTTTATGAGTGGACTGTACAGCAAGATCAGCTCCTTGCTGGAGGGCTGAATTAGGCAGCTGGGGATGAAATCCTAGATGTGCCCCATGAGCCTCATCAACAATCAAAGGAATTCCATGAGAATGACAGAGCCTGGAAATCTCGGCCAAGTTGCTGCATATACCGTGATAAGTAGGGGAAGTGATAAAAACCGCAGCTGCTTTTTGACCTTCCATCTCTAATTCCTTGATTGCTTGCTCTACCTGTAAAAACGGCCATCTTGATTCATTATGTATAGTTTTGAGTAGAAAAAAAGGCTGTTAAACTGTTAAAATGAAAGAGACAAAGAAAAGGTCACCATGATGATCTTTTTTTGTCTCTTTAAATTAAACTTTTCAGAATTACATCATCTTGATCAGTTTTTAACTATTTATCCAAAGGTTACATTGGAATACATGTTTCTTATCAGCAATAAACTTCCTTTAAGGGTGAAAAGACAATACATGTTAACAATGGTTTGGACGTGAACACAAGAATTTCAAACTTGCCTGCGATGAAGTTGCGCCACCAGCAATGTCCCAGTCAAAATCATACTGGGGAATGATGTACTTAGGTTGTGCACCTGATAATACCATGGCTGATATAGCTGATATATGGGAATTACGAGGAAGAACTAGAAATTCTCCAGGGGAACAAGTTGCCATTATTGCTGCTTGGATTCCACAAGTGGAACCTCCAACAAGAAACCATGTCTCTGATGATCCAAAGAGTTTGGCTGCTTGTCTTTGTGCATCTAAAATAGGCCCCTCTGGAGAAAAGAGGTTGTCAAGCTCTGGAAGCTCAGGCAAATCATGAACAAATGGTCTTAAACCAATTAGCTGAGTTAATGAAGACGGAGCAGCGCGTCCTCTGTTATGCCCAGGGAAGTGAAAACTGGCAACGCTTTGTTCGGCAGAAGCTTTCAATGCACTAACCAAAGGAGGTGGGCTATCTTGCTGGGCTATTGGAGAATGGGAAATTAGAAGATCATCCTTTGTGACGAACTTGTTGTGAACTACAAAAGTGCCGTTGTCCTGCTTATTCCCCAGCTTTATAATGCTTCTTTCCTGCATGACATTATCAAGAAGTAAGAGATTTAGGCATTATGATACATAAACAGTAAGCAGTGAAGCAACTTTTAAACCCATTAGATTGCAATGTATTCTTTTATCGGTTCACTTTTAATGAAACTCCTCAAGTTTTGATAGCTTTTCAAACCTCAAATATAACAGAACCATCATTCCTGAACCTGTTGATCCTTCAAACAGAAGAATTGAATTGTAAGACAATTTTTTTCTCTCTCTTCATTTTTCTTCCCCCTTTTCCCTCTGTCATAACGATTAAGGAATTTATAGATTTTACAACATAAAATGCTGATTTTGCCTCAAGCCTACATCAACTATACAATTTCTGTAAAAAGTAAAATATAACCCGGATGTGTATGACTTAGAAAGAAGTCCTCTTGTAATTTCACAAGTTTTGTACCCCTAGAATTTCTCTAAAACTTATTCTTAGATATTGCTTTCAAAAGCATCCCATTATAATGCTAGACAGATATTACATGTTAATTTAAACCTTCAATTTGATCTACACAAATTTTTGATGGTTACAATTGAGGATGGATAAATGAGCTATAAAATATTTGACGCTCACCCATTGGGATATCAACCATAACTTATGATATAAAGCTATTCAGGGCCTCTTTTCTTGTACCATGCAAATTGAATGACCCATTTTCATTTTACATGTGCTGAAGGTACAAATCCGTCATCTTGAATGTAACATCCAAAAAAGTTGGAGCCATTATCATAAATTGTGATGCAAGATCAATAGATGGTTGCCATCCTCTTGAATGCTTCCATCTTAAGAATAGCAGAAGAAATGAAAGCAACATAGAGAAATTGAAAAATGAGTATAAAGCAATTAAAACAAACACAAACGAACAAGACAGCGAATAGAAGAACGGAATTCATATCATTTCAGAACATTAAAATCAAAAAATAGAAGGAAGTGGACATTAAAAGGACATTAAACAATAAGCAGAAAGTTTAGTTAGAATTACCTTTCTTTTATCATTACTTGTATAGGGAAAAGGAAAAAGGGTATTAAAAAGTAAACCTTTCTTTCCACCGTTTTCTCAGCAACCAAACATGCATTACTATGAAAGCAATTGTCTTTGAAAGTTGAAAGGGAAAGTAACCAACCCACCACCGAATGACAAAATCTTGATCTTCTAAAAGTTGCCAAACTCCAGTTATTGGAAAAACCCAAGTGAAAACTCTGCACCAAACACGCAAAGGAAGAAAAATATGAACAAGAGACTCAATGTCGTAATGCCATAATAGAGAGAGAGAGAGAGAGAGAGAGAGAGAGAAAGAGAGAATTACAAGGTCCAACGAGGTTGAGAAGCACGAAAGCATTATATTTTAAGTAATCGTCAGTGACTACTCAGTATTCGAATTGAGCTCCAAACCAGAGAGAGGGAAAGAGCGCGAGCGAGCGAGAGAGAGAGAGAGAGGGAAATTATCTGTGAGAAGGTTTGGGTCAAATGGCGTGTGAGAAATATGAAAAAAAGAATATATATATATATAAAATTTAAAAAATAATATTGCATGAATAATTGCAAACTGTTAAATGTATTATTGAGATGCTTAAAAAAAAAAACTCCATTTATAATATGAAGAAATCACGACAAAACATTATTTTCTATTCAAAAGCAGTTTTTTTTTTTTAAAAAAAAAACTATTTATCCATTTAGAATTAACATAGACCGTTCAATTCATACATAAGCACATTTTACATACTAAAACATTAATAAGTTGAAAAAATAATTGTTCAAGACTCAAGAGTAAATGCTAGAGCCATTTGTCTTCAGGGTTAGCTCAATCGGTTGGAGACCACGTCTCATAAAGCAGAAATCACTAGTTCAAATCCTCATTCCCCTTCTTGTGTGGACATGTCATAAAAAATGCTAGAGCCATTTTACTCTCACCTCCTTTACTCCATGTTAAAAAATAATAATAATAAAAATAAAAAATAAAAATTAGGACTAATAAGGCAATGCCATGTTACATTTTGAGGAACTGATTGTCACTGTCATGTTAGGGAACAAAGTAGGTGGAAGTAAAATGGGAGGAAGGCTAGCATTTTTCATTGCCAAATATAACTAAACCTCATAATATTCTATTCCGGGCAATGTCAATATGGGAAGTAAGTTTAGAAGCTTTCACTTAAGCGATTTTAGAAAGAGAAATGTTTATTTTTTATATTTTGCCTATTTCTTTTCATCTTTGTTCAATGGTGAACTTACAAAAGAAATAACAAATGATGCCTAGTCTCATCCGTTGGGATTAAGATATTTTAGAATTTATAAGATCTTCTACCATGTAAATTTCCTTCAATTCTAATTTCGATCTTAGCCCTCATGAAAAT
The DNA here is from genome assembly GCF_901000735.1 of Corylus avellana. Taxonomy (NCBI): domain Eukaryota; kingdom Viridiplantae; phylum Streptophyta; class Magnoliopsida; order Fagales; family Betulaceae; genus Corylus; species Corylus avellana. The sequence goes on from NC_081546.1 coordinate 25,609,823, forward strand.
TTAAAGTAGTCAATTGAACTTAAGCTAGGAGATTATTTTCAAAATAAATGCTTATGATTTTTTACACAAGTATTTATTACTTTTAAAATAGGGAAAAATATATTTTACCTCCTCTTCCCCCCAAAAAGTATAAAGTAATATTATATACTAATTTTTCATCCCAATTTCATTCGGATGGAAATGATTTTCCTTTACCAAAAGTATAGTAATACTATCGAGTGTATCCATCCACTTTTTTTAGAGGAAAAAACTTTCCATCTTGATGAAAACGGGATGAAAAGTTGATACAAAGCATTAATCCCAAGTATCACTATTTTGGTATTTTAACCTCTAAAGTTTTAAACCTTACAAAGTGACAATTTAGTCTATTCTTTAAGTTTTTCCATATGTTTGGATGGAAATTAAGTCATGTGAACCCGTGAATATTTATATATATATATACAACACCCTTTTAAAAACCAAAACATGAATAAAATATTTGTTCAACAATCGAGGAAGATGACAATGGAAGAAGGTAATGATGATCAGCAACATCTGGTCTTTGCATACTACGTCAGTGGCCATGGATTCGTCCACGCCACTCGTGTCATCGAGGTTTGTTTCTTCTACTAGTACTATCTTTTCTTTTCTTTCAATTTTTTTAGCCATTCTTTTTTGACTCATTATTGAGCCATAAATAATCTTCCAAGTGTGTGCATGTTAATTACCTATTCTATATTTGGCAATTTACCAAGTCCTATTACTTGTAACTGAGGACGGAGGTAATTAGATGGGGGTAATGACACTTCCAGTTCATCTGATACTGGGATTTTGTAAGTTAAAAAAATGAAATTTTAAACAAAATTGTAGAAATTATATCATTTAAAAAAATGCAAAGTTAAATTGTAATGTTAAAGATCATTTTACCAAAAAGTGTGTTTTTAAAAAGTGCACGTTTTAAAATTACTATTTTTTTAAATCACATGTTTTAAAGCGGCAAATCTAAATAGACCCTTTAAACGACAACCCCTTTGCGAATAGAAAAGTGGACCTAAACCGAACAAGATCTTCTCAATTTTAAATAAAAATGACGATGAGTTATTTCATGATTAAGATTAAATTTTACAAATTTAATAGCATATGTTGCGACATAGTGAATATGTTGTCACATTATTTAAAATGGTTAAATATTCCAGACCCCCTTGGGGTTTACCAACTTTATTTTTTCTTCCCTGAGGTTTCATTTTTATCACAGGAGGTCCCTGTAATTTTGATAATAGACCAAGTTAGTCTTCCGTCAGTTGACTTAACGGAATTCTACGTAGACAAATCACATGTTGACACGTGACACCTAGACTATTAAGTCAACTGACGGAGGACTAACTTGGTCTATTATCAAAACCACATGGACCTCCTGTAATAAAAATAAAACTCCAAGAAAAAAAAAAAATTGAAAAACCCCAGAAAGGTCTGGAGTATTTAACCCTATTTAAAAATTATACATGACATAACATTATGCATATTATTAAATATGAGAAAATAGAATTTTGACCATAAAATAATTCATTTTCATTTCTTTCCTGCTGCAGGTAGAAAACAAGTGTCACTTTGATAACAACAAATCTTCAACGTGTGCGTTAATGTGAATAGTTTTGCGATAGTTATCTTGGATTGAAGCATTGGCAAATTCGAAAATTATGATATTTTTTAATTTTATTTGTTTATTCATCTTTTCAGTATCATTCACTGTAATGAGCTCCGCCCAGTCCGTTCCACAACCAGACTTCCGACGATCTGCACTGCGAGCCGTCCACCACCACACAGCACCAACACAAAACTGGCGCTGCCACCAGTTGTCCACGGCTCGCCTCCCGATCTCTGCCGAAGTCCAAATTCCTCCCGATCTCTGCCGAAGTTGTCCACGGCTTGCCTCCCAAATTTCAACACCCAGCCGCAGCACCGGTCTCTGCCTCACCGTTCACAGCCCCGCTCCATCCGGTTCATACACATCCGTTCACGCCAGATTTTCAAGGGTTATTTTGTGGAGAACAAGTGTTGTGTTTGGTTACAGGTTTTGATTTAACTTTATTTTGGTGTGCAGATATTCCTATTCTAGTTTAGGAATATGATATCTTGGTTTAGCTATTAGACCTAGATTTGTTTGGTTACAGGATTTAGTTAATACTTATTCTAGTTTTCTGTAATCTACGACTAGGCTATTCCTTCAAATAAAAAAAAAAAAAGTAAGGAGAGGAGTAGGACTGGGCAAAAACCCGCCCAACCCGCAGATCCAACCCGGCCCGGCCCGTGCGGGTTTAGTGTTTATTTTCGCGAGATCGGGTTGGAAATATCCAACCTGTGCAGGGTGGGACGGGTTTCGGGTTTACTAATATTTTCTATGCGAGTACCCGCCCTGACCCACACTTAAGGTTCTAAAACACAAAAAAAAAAACCCTAGACTTAAGAGACCGTCAGACCCATTTGATTTCGCCGCCCACAACCCAAGGCCGAGAAGGAAAGGAGATCACGGAAGATGATCGCGAGATTGACGATGCTATTATGCCCATTCCACCGCCTGAACTAGGGCGGAAGGAATAGCACAGCCTCTCTCCTGATCGTGATAGCACCAGAAAGAGGGAATCACGAGAGATTGGGCCATTCTCGGCTTTTTATTTTCGACTTCCTCTGTTCCTCTCTCCCAGCAAGCAAGACGAGATCACCGAAAAAATGACACAACGGCCGAGCACATAGAGTCGAGAAAGCGAGAGAGGGAAAGAAATTCTGACCTCGATATGTGGGTACGTGATGGAGAACGTAGACATGGTAGTGGCCTGGCAGGAGGAAAAGAAGAAAATGAAGGAGAAACCGTTTCTCTTCGATCTAAATCAGCCTGCGCCGCTTTTCTGAGCCGACGGAGACGAGGTTTCTGGTGAGTTCTTCACCCGGAGAAGATATTTCTCTTGTATTTTTGTTCATGTTTTGGCATCTTTTTCTTCTTTTTTAAGTTCCTCTTTTAGAATCGTAGTAAATCTGACCCGACCCACAAAACCCGCACCACAAATACCTGACCCGTGCGGATCTTGGTCATTGGGCTCGGGTGGCGGGTTGGAAAATCCCAAACCCGCCAGGTGCGGGGTAGGTGGGAAAAAACCCAATACCCACCCCGCCCCGACCCATGCCCAGCCCTAGAGAGGAGGAAACCGAGAAATATATATGAGTTGAAAAAAAAAATAAAAAAATAAAAGAGGCCATAGTTGCCAATTTTTCTTTCTCTTAGCACATAGTTGGCTTTCCCTTCTTTAAAAGAGGCCATAGTTGCCTATCTCTTTTTTCGCTTAGCTCATAGTTGGTTCTTTCTTCTTTAAAAATGCCAAAAGTTGTCGAAATTCACGTTCAAGAGCAGCCGATGTTTCAAATCCGGCGCCATCAACTCCACTCAAGTACCTCAGCCGCCACCAACTCCAATGAGTTTCCAATCACCATATCGGCCTTCGTTGCTGACTAAAAAACAAACTCAAGTTTCACAAGTTTACACCTTGAGTTTGAGGGGAATATTAGAGCATATCATGGAGTTTAAGAATAATAGTCACAGTATAAGATTATTACTAACTTACAGTTGAAAAATATTACTGAGTCACACTTGAAGAATATCACTGAGTTACATGTGAATAGTTAAAGATTATCACCTAACTAACCTAGTTAGACTAGAAGTCTATTTGTATTCAACATGATTCTCCTATTATATTGTAAATATTACTTCGAGAAGTAAGAGCTTAATGCAACCTTAAGGCTTGATCTTGTGAATGTAGGTCATAGACCGAACCACGTGTCACTATCTTATTATTTATGCTTTATTATTTCCGCATTATAAAATCTTATACGCCTCCAGATGTTACAAAAACAAAAACTATGATTTCATGTATTATACAGTTGTAAAAGAAATTCAAATTTTTAAATTACAAATAATAGGTGTATTCTGCTACTTTCACAAGAAAAAGGGTGTACTCTCAATCTTATTAAAAAAAAAAAAAATCTCATATCTTAGTTTACGGTGTTAGTATCCTTTCATATAAGGAAAATGTAGGCAAAACAGAATTATTTAATCATAATCTTTATCAAGTTTTAATGTGTAGGCAATTTGCATTATGTTCAGTGGTATGGAATTGTCTGAGTGTGTTCTTGCAATTGTAATAATGAGGCATTTTCTTGGTGGCAGGTTGTGTTGGACTGTGGGGCTGTTCAAGCACTTTGGAAAAGCACCAAGCTTTGAAAAATTGCCCTGATGTGCAAGAAATACAAACCATTTTGCTGGACCACCTACGTGGTGTTGATAAGGACTTGTCCGTGTCCAAGGAAAAGAGGGCATGACTCTTTTTCATTACGTAGCTCAGACGGGAAACGTCAAGTTTTTGAGCAAATTCTGGTTAGATTGCCCCATGTCTATAAAAGATGTAACAATTAGAGGAGACACTGCTCTTCATATTGCGTTGAATAACAACCAACTAGAAGCTTTTTGGTTTCTTGTGTCATTGGTTCTTATTTCCACGTTTGAAAATGCCTCATCGTGGCAAGAGAAATTGTTGAACAGGAAGGATGAGAATGGCAACACTGTATTGCACATTGCATCATCAAAAAATCTACACAAGGCAAGTTTTCTCTCCACTCATAGTTTTTCTAATAATGGAAATTGAGTTGACATCTTGGGTGTCTATATTGTTGCTCAAACAAATGATACCAAGGATTCAATTTCATTTAAGTTGTTGGTAGCAGTAATTTTTTTTTCTTTAATTCGTAACACTACCTTAATTTTTGTGCTTTTTTTTTTTTTTTTTTTTTGGAGGTTTTGAATGGTGTAGATTATTTTAAAGTGATTGGATCAACAATTATGCATTACTACATCATACACAGTTAACACAGACCGTGAGGTTCTTATTGGATGTTGGAGTTGATATAAACGTTATGAATTTACAAGGTTCAACAGCTTTGGACATCGTGCAAAGCCAAACGCAAAGTGCTTCTCGACTTACAGTTCGCTCTTGAAAATTTTACCTCAGCTATCTTGACCCTGGTTGGTTCCAGATATTTGCGCTTCGTCAAATAATGAATATGACAATTGAGATGCACAGTATGTTGTTGGTGGTTCTTGCGCTAATTATAACAAGCACCTATCAAGCGACGCTCAACCCTCCTGGAGGAGTTTGGCAAGATAACTCCAATAGCATTGTCTTCCCAAACATGCCAGGGAAAGTAGTCATGAATGAAACCTATTTTCTGCTACTCTATATTTTTAATTCTCTATGCTTTGATGCAACAGTTGTGGTAATAGTCATCCTCCTCCCTCCTGATCTAGGTAAGTATTTTTGCGTCGTACCAATGATGCTTCTCCTTGTATGCTATCACATTTCACTGGCAGTCGTAACTCCCAACAATTATTTGGCGAATTGCGTGGTGTTCTCAATCACCATTATGCTGGCTTCATTATCTTTGGTTAGTCCAACAGCTAAGCTTTGTCCTCCCTAGGTACGTTACATATCCAATGTCGAAAATTTTTGACTCGTTCAACCAACCATACGAGCACACGATAACGACTAACAAGTTCTTCCAAGTTGTCAACAAAAATGGTCGTTGACTAGATAACGAAGCCAGCATAATGGTGATCGAGAACACCACGACATTCGCCAGATAGTTGTTGGGAGTTACGATTGCCAATGAAATGTGATAGCATACAAGGAGAAGCATCATTGGTACGACGCAAAAATACTTACCCAGATCAAAAGGGAGGAGGATGACTATTACAACAACTGTTGCACCACGGCACACAATTAAAAACATAGAGTAGCAAAAAATAGGTTTCATTCATGACTACTTTCTCTGGCTTGTTTGGGACGACAATGCTATTGGAGTTATCTTGCCAAACTCCTCCGGGAGGCCTGAGCGTCGCTTGATAGGTGCTTGTTATAAATAGCGCAAGAACCACCAACATACTGTGCATCACAATTGTCATATTCATTCTTTGACGAAGTGCAAATATTTGGAACCAACCAGGGTCAAGATAGCTGAGGTAAAATTTCCAAGAGCAAACTGTAAGTCGAGAAGCACTTTGCGTTTGGCTTTGCGTGATGTCCAAAGCTGTTGAACCTTGTAAATTCATAACGTTTATATCAACTCCAACATCCAATAAGAAACTCACGGTCTGTGTATGATGTAGTAATGCATAATTGTTGATCCAATCACTTTAAAATAGTTTACACCATTAAAAACCTCCAACAAAAAAAAAAAAAAAAAAGTACAAAAATTAAGGTAGTGTTACGAATTAAAGAAAAAAAAAATACCGCTACCAACAACTTAAATGAAATTGAATCCTTGGTAGCATTTGTTCGAACAACAATATAGACACCCAGGATGTCAACTCAATTTTCATTATTAGAAAAACCATGAGTGGAGAGAAAACTTTCCTTGTGTAGATTTTTTGATGATGCAATGTGCAATACAGTGTTGTCATTCTCATCATTCCAGTTCAGCAATTTCTCTTGCCACGATAAGGCATTTTCAAACGTGGAATAAGAACCAATGACACAAGAAACCAAAAAGCTTCTAGTTGGTTGTTATTCAGCGCAATATGAAGAGCAGTGTCTCCTCTAATTGTTACATATTTTATAGACATGGGGCAATCTAACCAGAATTTGCTCAAAAACTTGACGTTTCCCGGCCGTCTGAGCTACGTAATGAAAAGGAGTCACGCCCTCTTTTCCTTGGACATGGACAATATTGCCAAGTCATCAAGACATTCGATTACATTTTCATGTTACCCTTTGCATGTAGGAGCACGAAAATATCATTTATCATTTCCCTGTCTCTATGCCAAAATCTATTCATCTTTGGTTTGCATTGCTGTAGCTGTTTTTGCAATATATGCCAAAATCCATTTGCCTATACTACACATTGCAGACTACTATGGAAGTGAGCAAAGGATCAGAAGCACCAGTAATAACAGCACCCTCGTTTCTAACATCCACCAGATAATCCAAAGCTTTCTCCGTAATAATCTCACCAGGGATCAGAACTGGTATTCCTGGTGGAAATGGACATATAAGCTCCCCACAAACTTCCCCAAGGCACTCTGCTATATTCACCTTCTTTTTACTTGCAAAAAAGGCGTCCCTGGGAATCATGCTCATTTTGATGTCTGCAAAGGGTGTAAAGCCACTGTTCTGCAATCTCCCTTTACCTCCATGGATTGGTGCATGAGTTCCTGTTAGATGTTTGATTCCTGATACAAGCCTATGAATATGATCTCTACTAGTTCCAAGGTTAATTGTGAAAGTAATGGATTGAGTCCCAACAAGTTCACCAATGATCCCATGATCTCTACATAATATCTCATCTGCTTCATAACCAGACAAACCAAGCTGCCAAAAACCAATAGTAAGCCGCAAAGGATCAATGGCAGGAAAGTTAGGAAAGCTTGCAAGGCCAAACACTGAAATGCCTGGTATTTCTTTGATCAAATGTTTTGCTTCGAAGGCCAATTGCATTGCTTTGTTGAATATGGTGTCTGGGTTTTCACTTAATTGAGCTCTAGCAGCATCTAATGATGCTAAAAGCAAATGACTAGGGCTAGTGCTTTGAAGAGTTTGGAGACATCTACCGATTCTTTCGCTGTCTACAATATTCCCCAACATGTGTAGCATCGATGACTGCGTAAGAGAGCATAGAACTTTATGAGTGGACTGTACAGCCAGATCAGCTCCTTGCTGGAGGGCTGAATTAGGCAGCTGGGGATGAAATCCTAGATGTGCCCCATGAGCCTCATCAACAATCAAAGGAATTCCGTGAGAATGACAGAGCTTGGAAATCTCGGCCAAGTTGCTGCATATACCGTGATAAGTAGGGGAAGTGATAAAAACCGCTGCTGCTTTTTGACCTTCCATCTCTAATTCCTTGATTGCTTGCTCTACCTGTAAAAACGGCCATCTTGATTCATTACATATAGTTTTGAGTAGAAAAAAAGGCTGTTCAACTGTTAAAATGAAAGAGACAAAGAAAAGGTCACCATGATAATCTTTTTTTGTCTCTTTAAATTAAACTTTTCAGAATTACATCATCGTGATCATTTTTTAACTATCTATCCAAAAGTTACATTGGAATGCCAATTTCTTATCAGCAATAAACTTCCTTTAAGGGTGAGAAGACAATACATGTTAACAATGGTTTGAACATGAACACAAGAATTCCAAACTTGCCTGCGATGAAGTTGCGCCACCAGCAATGTCCCAGTGAAAATCATACTGGGGAATGATGTACTTAGGTTGTGCACCTGATAATACCATGGCGGATATAGCTGATTTATGGGAATTACGAGGAAGAATTAGAAATTCTCCAGGGGAACAAGTTGCCATTATTGCTGCTTGGACTCCACAAGTGGTACCCCCAACAAGAAACCATGTCTCTGATGATCCAAAGAGTTTGGCTGCTTGTCTTTGTGCATCTGAAATTGGCCCCTCTGGAGAAAAGAGGTTGCCAAGCTCCGGAAGCCCAGCCAAATCATGAACAAATGGTCCTAAACCAATTAGCTGAGTTAATGAAGATGGAGCAGCGCGTCCTCTGTTATGCCCAGGGAAGTGAAAACCGGCAACGCTTTGTTCGGCAGAAGCTTTCAATGCACTAACCAAAGGCGGTGGGCTATGTTGCTGGGCTATTGGAGAATGGGAAATTAGAAGATCATCATTTGTGACGAACTTGTTGTGCACTACAAAAGTGCCATTGTCCTGCTTTTTCCCTAGCTTCAAGATGCTTCTTTCCTTCATGACATTATCAAGAAGTAAGAGATTTAGGCATTATGATACATAAACAGCAAGCAGTGAAGCAACTTTTAAACCCATTAGATTGCAATGTATTCTTTTATCCGTTCACTTTTAATGAAACTCCTCAAGTTTTGATAGTTTTTCAATGCTCAAATATAACAGCACCATCATTCCTGAACCTTTTGATCCTTCAAACAGAAGAATTGAATTGTAAGACAATTTTTTTTTTTTTCTCTTCATTTTTCTTCACCCTTTTCCCTCTGCTATAACAATTAAGGAATTTATAGATTTTACAACATAAAATGATGCTGATTTTGCCTGAAGCCTACATCAACTGTACAATTTCTGTAAAAAGTAAAATATAACCCGGATGTGCATGATTTAGAAAGGAAAAAAAAAAAATATATATATATATATATATACTCTTGTAATCTCCTAAGTTTTGTACCCCTAGCTTTTCTCTAAAACTTTTTCTTAGATATTGTTTTCAAAAGTATCCCATTATAATGCTAGACAGATATTACATGTTAATTTAGACCTTCAATTAGATATACACAAATATTTGATGGTGACAATTTTGGATGGATAAATGAGATATAAAATATTGGGGAAAAATCACTTTATCCCCCATGAAGTTTAAAAAGTTTTTCAATTTGAACCCCAAAATTTAAAAATTGACAATGTACCTTCCTAATGTTTCAAAAAATTTCAATTTAAACCTTCTATTACTAATTTCCGTTAAATTTGACAGAAATTAAAGAAAAAAAAAATCTGAGAGTAATTACATAATTTCATAGATTTTCGTCTAATTTGACAGAAATTAGTAACGGAAGGTTTAAATTGAAAATTTTTTAAACACTAGGGGTTAAACTTTGAGGTTCAAATTGAGAAACCCTAAAACTTCAATGAGGTAAAATAGATTTTCTCCTAAAATATTTGATGTTCACCCATTGGGATATCAAACAAAACTAATGATCTAAAGCTATGCAGGGCCTCTTTTCTTGTACCATGCAAATTGAATGACCCATTTTCATTTTACATGTGCTGAAGGTACAAATCCGTCATCTTGAATGTAACATCAAAAAAAGTGGGAGCCATTATCATAAATTGTGATGTAAGATCAATAGATGGTTGCCATCAGAACATTAAAATCAAAAAATAGAAGGACGTGGACATTAAAAGGACCTTAAACAATAAGCAGAAAGTTTAATTAGAATTACCTTTCTTTTATCATTACTTGTATAGGGAAAAGGAAAAAGGAAAAAGGGTATTAAAAAGTAAACCTTTCTTTCAACCGTTTTGTCAGCAACCAAACATGCCTTACTATGAAAGCAATTGTCTTGAAAGTTGAAAGGGAAAGCAACCAACCCACCTCAGAATGACAAAATCTTGATCTTCTAAAAGTTGCGAAACTCCAGTTATTGGAAAAACCCAAGTGAAAACTCTGCACCAAACACGCAAAGAAAGAAAAATATGAACAAGAGACTCAATGTCATAATGCCATACTAGAGAGAGAGAGAGAATTACAAGGTCCAACGAGGTTGAGGAGCACGAAAGCATTATATTTTAAGTAATCGTCAGTGACACAGTATTGGAATTGAGCTCCAAACCACAGAGAGAGAGAGAGAGAGAGAGATATGAAAGTAGAGGTATTTATTGCATGCATGAATAATTGCAAACTGTTAAATGTAATATGGAGACGCTTAGGGAAAAAAAATATATGAAACTCCAATTAAAACATAAAGAAATCACGACGAAACGTTATTTTTTATTCAAAAGCAGTTTTTCTTTTAAGTATTTATCCATTTAGAATCAACATAAGCCGTTCAATTCATACACAAGCACATTTTACATACTAAAACATTAATAAGTTCAAAGGAGAACCAAAGGGCCCCTGTGCATTTTTTATATCTCTAATTATGGCAAATGACATACCTGACATGGGATAAGATTTCCTTCATTGGATAAGATTTTCTTTTCATTTTAAGGCCCCATCTTTGATAATTTACTATATTATCTCACCTCATATGAATTATATTTTTATTGTTCTCATTAATTCTCCACACTACTTTTATTTATTCTAACTATAACTTATCTTAACATATAATTATTTATTGCACTATGACTTATTATTACATTTTATTATTCTAATGTCATTAACATATTTTATTTATTAATCAATTGTCATACTAACATTATTATTAGTTAATCTCTTTATTACTAAAACTTATATTACATAAATATACCATCATTAAATAATATTGTTATTATATTATTATTACACAAATATTATTATTATTAATCTCATTTATATTTTAATTATGATAAACTCATTACTATTAATATATCTATTATTCAAAATTATTCTATTCATAATTTATTTTATTTAATTAATTTATATTGCTATGAAGTTACTAATAATAAACATAATTATTTTCTTAAACGTTACAACTATTGAAAGTGGTTTCACCCCTGAACGGCCAAATAGGGGCAGCCGAAAACTAGATCCAAACAGGCCACAACAGTCATTTGAAAAAAAAAATAATAATAAAAATAAAATAAAAAAAAAAACCTCGACCAACCACACTTTATTATGATTGGTCTTCAACCACTCTCATTTTGATACAAATTTTAAGAACGAAGCCGACGTTTTAAAGAAAGAAACAGTGATAGACATGAACCTTTAGCCCAAAAATGAAAAAGGTGGGAAGCAACGTGCAGTATACTTCACAGTCAATGCACTGACACTCAACTCTCTTAATCTCTTCTACAAAAATGGCTATGTATAGTACACACCGATACAACAACCTTTTAAAAACTGAATAAAACATTTGTTCAACGATCGAGGAAGATGACAATGGAAGAAGGCAATGATGATCAGCAGCATCTGGTCTTTGCATACTACGTCAGTGGCCATGGATTCGGCCACGCCACTCGTGTAGTCGAGGCTTGTTTCTTCTATTATCTTTTCTTTTCTTTCAATTTTTAGCCATTCTTTTTTGAGCCGTAAATAATCTTCCAATCTATTCTATATTTGGCAATTTATCAAGTCCCACTACTTTTTCTGTTGAAAACAGTTTTTGACGTCGGCCCACCGGAACCGCTTGATTTTTCCTACATGCCAAATATGGGAAAATGGTTTTTAAAAAATTATTTTTCAAGAAAATGTTTCTAGCTGAAAATATTATTTTTTGACGTCGGGTCTCGACGGGATTCTGGGTAGGTCCTGAGCAAGTCTTGACGAAGTTTTGGGCAAATCCCAGTGGGTTCCAAATCAAGTCCATGACGAGTTTCGGACAAGTCCTGTGCGAGTCCTGACAAAGTCCCAGTCAAGTCTCGGCGAATCTTAATAGGGTCCGTCGATTTGAGAATGAAATACTCAAACTCAAAAAATAGTTTATTGTTTTCAAAAATAAAAACCATTTTTCAAAAACTAAAAAAGAATTTTCAGTCAAAAGAAAAATAATTTCCATAGACTATCAAACACCCTAAAATATGAAAAACATTTTTCAAAAACCATTTTATGATGAAACAAATGAAGCATTAAAAAATATATATAAAATAAATTTTACAAATTTAATGGCATATGTTGCGACTTGTAAATATGTCATCACATTATTTAAAAATTTTACATGACATAACATTATGCATACAATTTTGACCATAAAATAACTCATTTTGACCATAAAATAACTCATTTTCATTTCAATTTAAATTTGTGTTCTTTAAGAACGCAACCTCTTTCCTACTGCGGGTAGAAAACAAGTGTCACTTTGGTAACAAATCTTCAACGTGGGACCGGGGGTGAACCAAATTCTCCTTTGAAGTTCTTCCTGTTCAACCAAGTGCTTGTGTGTGTTAATGTGAATAGTTTTGTGAAATGTGATAAACAGGTTGTTCGGCATCTCATTCTAGCCGGGCATGATGTCCACGTGGTCTCAGGCGCTCCTGACTTTGTATTCACTTCTGAAATACAATCACCAAGGCTCTTCATCCGCAAGGTTAGTTATCTTGGATTGAAGCATTGGCAAATTCGAAAATTATGATGTTATTTAATTTTATTTGTTTATTCCTCTTTTCAGTATCATTCACTGTAATGGGTCTCTTTCGTTTTGATCATACATCTATTGAATTGCGCCTCCAGATGTTACAAAAGCAAAAACTTTGATTTCATGTATTATACAGTTGTGAAAGAAATTCAAATTGTTTAATTACAAATAATAGGTGTATTCTGCTACTTTCACAAGAAAAAGGGTGTACACTCAATCTGATTTTTATTAAAAAATAAAAAAAATAATAAAATAATAAAAAAAACAAACAAACAAACAACCCTGATATCGTAGTTTAGGGTGTTAGCTTCCTTTCATACAAGGAAAGTGTAGGCAAAAAAAGAATTATTTAACCATAATCTTTATCAAGTCTTAATGTGCAGGCAATTTGCATTATGTTCAGTGATATGAAATTTTCTGAATGTTGTTCTTGCAATTGTAATAATGAGGCATTTTCTGTGGTGGCAGGTTGTGTTGGACTGTGGGGCTGTTCAAGCAGATGCTTTGACGGTTGATCGTCTTGCCTCCTTGGAAAAGGTTGTGAATGTCATTATTTATGGAACACAATGATCATTCCCATGTAGATAGTTGGGACTAATAATGTTTCCATTGATATTGATTGTTTTATCTTTTGCTGGCACTGTTTCTAAACTTTTCTTGTGTGCTGATTGACTGGTTTCTTTTGGCTCATTTTGGGGAATCAAGTATTCTGAGATGGTGGTACTATGTCGGGCATCAATTTTAGCAACTGAAGTTGAGTGGCTGAACTCCATCAAGGCTGACTTAGTGGTAATTGATGCTTGAAATGTTTTCTTTATAGGAATTTTATTTATGAGGCTGGAGTTTTGCAGCATGAAATAAGGAATCAAAGCAATGCCTTTTTTTTGGGTTGTGGGAATGCGACTGTTTTCTAAATAATATGTTCTCTTCTTTCCACCAATATAAATGTCCTTCATTAATGCTAAAAATCTTTTCTAATAGCAGGTCTCCGATGTTGTTCCTATTGCATGCCGAGCAGCTGCAGATGCTGGAATTCGTTCTGTATGTGTCACTAACTTCAGGTGATTTGTTTGCACTGACGTTATTATGATTGTAACTTTTAATAAGCAACTATAAATTCTTCTATGCATGTGATCTTTGTTACAAAGACCAAGTTTAAATCTTACACTGGATGAAGCTTGTAATCTTCAAATTTAGCTTTGAAGCTGTTATTGAGTCTGTTTTTTTTTTTTTTTTTGTATTACTTCTGACCAATGTTTTGAATATGGGTGATATATTGCGGTATGTTGACAAAGTTATGATGAACATTAAAGTTATTTTGAATATATCTATGTGATACATCACCAAAAATTTATGGTTGTTTTTGGTACTTGCATTGAAAGTTTAACAACAATTATATATTTGTTCTTGTGTGAAAATATCTTTACTTTCCCAGCATTATCACCAAGATTGTTTGGTCAAATCATTTGTTCTAATGTCATTAAGACAAGTTTTTACAACAGGTCATAATTCATTTTTTATATGTTTGGTCTAAAGGGTTTTTGTGGGCATTTTGAGATTTCTTATGAGAATCAGATGCAAGGTGTTGATCGTGTGATACTTTTTCTAGGGAGGCAACAATGAAAATTGACTGATGTGCATGTATGTTTCAAGCATAAAACAGTCAAAAGACTTGTCAAAAAAAGTAATATGCAAATTGTTGTGCTTAGGATTTTTACCTTTTCAAATGAAGGTGAGATTTTACAAAACCCTGATACTATTTGTCAAAGACTATAGGGTGATGTCGGAATCAGCTGTATTAAAGGAAATGAGGAAGAACCAAGTGACTGATTTTAGTAGCGGTTACTATTTCAATTACTTCATCTTCGACTGATGGTGCTTGACTTGTTACTAACAATTTGATTCAGGGTTTCTTGTTTGACCAATGTCCCAAATGATAATAGATTCTTACCTCCACAACTTTTCAGCCTGTATGTCTAAATTGTTCATAATCACATTTAACTCCTTTTATGTAAACATGCAACATTAATTTCAGAAAGAAAAAGTGTCGAACAAAAGAGCCAGATCTTTATTTTACAAAACTTGACAAACATAAATAATTTGAAACCTGTTTTTGTTACTCACGACTAACCTGGTTATGTCCACCACAACCACCACCCCCCCCGGGGCAGCCTCCTCCCTTGTATTGCTTAGAAAAAAGTATGAATTCAACACCTGCATTATTACTTTAAAACCTCATTTTCCATTTTCTTTTTTCCTTCTTTTTGTGAAACCTGGGCAGTTGGGATTTTATCTATACAGAATATGTGATGGCTGCCGGATATCACCATAGTTCAATCCTTTGGCAGGTAACCTTCAATCTGTTCACATCTTAAATCAATATGCATACAAGTTGTTCAAAGCTCACAGATATTATACATTGATTGGTATTTAGAAATTTTATTATGGGACTCTTCTAGATCAATCATAAGATCTTTTCATTGTCGATATTTTGTTCTTCTGCATCCCACCTTTACCTTTTTACCTTTTTATTATGTTATATATTTTGCTACAAAAACTTTCAAGTTTGACTCAAAGGAAAACTAGACACCCATTTTAGTACACTAACTAGTAAGAGGAGAGGGACTGAGTATTTACGTTGAGCTGAACTAAGAGCTCTCTATTAAGCTCACCTACTTTATGTCTATCTTTACCGTGCTATGTCTCTTGGTACGTATTATTAGTGCAGGGACTTCCTTTTGGGTGAGTTCGGGGATGAGTTTAAGTACCACTTAGTTATTGGCAGGTCATATGATCCCCTATCCTATGTAGAATTTTAGAGTTGTTTTCTTTACCAAAATAATATTGTTCTTAATGTTGGACTGGTGGTGTCTTAGGTTTTAGGAGCCACTTTTTTAATTTTGAGGTTTCTCCTTCAGACTTCCCCATGTACTGGATTTGCCACTTTGCACATCTTAATGAATATTTACATATTAAACCTTTTGCAATACTATGAGCTTTTATTTGTGTTTAAAGCTTTTTCAGAATTCTTTGAAGATTTTTTTGTTGTCCCTGCATTTTATTCAAAGCTCACTAGATTTTTATTTTTCCAATATGGACATTGAGGTCATTTTTCCCTTGGCTTCGATTAGCTTTAGGGAATCCACATATATACCCACGAGAATATCAAATCCTTGGCTCCATTAGAAATGGCCTTGTTCATGATCCTTGTGCCCTTTTAGCCTTAATAATTTTAAGTATATTCACCAAACAGAAAGAGGTAATGATTAGACTTTATATTAGTTTGGAAGTCTTAGGGAGATTTACATTCACGTAAGATTAAATTAAAATGATAGTGTGTAATGCGTAATTGACTCGTACATGTGAATCAACTTCGAGATTGGTACACTTCTAAGAAGATTCATGGTACAGTCATATTGGAAATTTATTTTATCTTTTCCTATATGTTCATTCTCTGAAACTAGTTGATTTCTAGAGTGAAATAACTTTGTCTTATGTGGAAATTTTTTTATCATGTCATCACCTCCAATTTCATTCACCATATGTGCCTATGGCCTGACTATTTTATTGTATGTGCATACACATTCATACATGCATACATATATAAGTAACATATTTACTGACATTACACTCATATTCTTTTTTTAATTTAATCTTGCATAGGAAATAACTGATGTTGTAGTGCCAAATCTAAATGATCTGATAAAAAGTTATGCAGATTGCTGAAGATTATGCGCATAGTGAGTTTCTAATCCGTCTACCGGGGTATAGCCCAAGTATGTTCGTTCAAGCACATTTCTGGAAGCTTTCTTTGAAGTTTGCTTTTAAGTACTTTTTTTTCCTTTTGCATGCCAACCCACTTGTAGGGTAATGCTCTTCAGACTGTATTTTTGTCTTTGTGTTTGTCTGCAGCTGTTTGCATATCTGCCTCTGCTCTTTTGGCCAGTGAATAAGTTGTAGAATGTTTATTCTAATTGGTATTAAAACGTTCCTTTTCATTTTTCAGTGCCAGCATTTCGTAATGTTATTGATGTACCCCTTGTCGTAAGGAGATTGCACAAGTCCAGAGAAGAGGTGTGCTTTACAACACAAAATATGTGAATGAGTTAATATATTATGGATCCTATGAAACATTTCCTTGTAGTGCAGGTGAGGAAAACTCTTGGAGTTGAGGATGATGTGAAGATAGTAATTTTTAATTTTGGTGGGCAGGTGAGGTTTAACTTAGGCTGCTATGATAATTTTTAATTTTCCTCCAATTTTTACTTCAAAATAATTCCTTCTATACCAAATTTTTTTTTTTTAATCTGTTAACTTCTTAGAATGTCCAAGTTTTGTTGCAAAGTCCCTTGACTTGAAAAGGTTGGGAGGATTACCTGGTTCCTTTCTTCCAGGTTTTCACATTTATTTTTCTGGATTAAAATTCAGGTGCTTATTTGGTATTTTTCTCAAAATATTTTTCCTCTTTTTTTCCTTTGTCTTGATCTTTATTTTTCCTTTGTATGAAGCTTTAGCCTTAAAATAAAATTATAATGCAGTAGCATAAATCCCTCCAAATTATTAGAAGAAAATATCGTAGTGTGTTGATAAGTCATTTTTAACACAGAAGAGTGAATATCTCAGATTTAATAGGTTGTTTCAATGCAAAGAAGGGGGAGAGAGACAGAGAGAGAATTATTCTTAAAGCCTTAATATCTTACAACATTCTCAAGTCAATCTTTATATTATCACAAACAAACTGTTCTCTATCCTTCTTTGGAAAAGAATAAATAATTCTTGTATTAAGTTTCTAGATGATTTTTCTTTTTTGTTTTGTCAAGTTATGCATTCAGCGTGTGGGAACTTCATAGTATCACCTTCAACCCCATTCTTAGAGGGGAGGCAGGGCATTTATCTCCTTACCTTGATTATAATTCTTGATTTAGTCTTCCGTTTGTGTGTTATTAAGTCTCTGCCCCAAGTTATTAAAAGAAAAAATATTAATATATTGGCAAGTCAATATCAAATTTAACACTGAAGAGGAAATAGATATTAGATTCAACAGATTGCTCCAATACAGAGAGAGCGCCTTAAACCTTAATACGTCACAACATTCTCAAGTCAATGTTTAATCATAACCAGCAAATTCTTCTCTATTCTTATTTGGAAAAGAATAAATCATTCTTGTGTTAACTTTCTTGATGATTTGTCTCTCTCCTTTTTTCTTTTTTTTTTGTTAAGTTATACATGCACAAGTGTGTCGTAAGTTCAATACATCACCTTCCGCCCCATTCTTCTGGGGAGAAAGTGTCGTTTATTTTTTTACCTTGATTCTTTTGGTCTTATCATATGAGTCTTGATTTACACTCCGTTTGTGTGTTGGTAAGTCATCGTACCAAATTTTTATAGGATAATATCGTTGTGTTGGTAAATCAGTTCCATATTTAACACAAAAGAGTAAATGTATATTAGATTCAATAGAATGTTCCAATACAAAGAAGGGAGAGAGAGAGACAAAGAGAGTAACAACCCAAGGAAAGTGCTAACCATATCTGCACTATCACTCCAAAATAACTTGTCAAGTTGCAATTAGAACTCCCTAGAATCACTTATAAAGCACAACCTTGTCTAACAAGAAACCAATGTGAGACTTAGCACCTTGCCACTCAAATCAGAACTTCCCCCACTCAAATCCCTAACATCCTTATTAGGGTCCATATTATGTAGTGCCTCAACGCCATATGGTATTGCTAGGTTGCTCTGATACCATTTGTAATGACTTAGGAAAAGCGCTAACCACATTTGCATTGTCACTTCAAAAAGACTAGTCAAGATGAAATTAAAGCTTCCTAGAATCACTTATTAGCTCAATGTCACCTAGTAAGGAACTAATGTGGGGCTTAGCACCCGTGAGCTCATTTATAACCCATTCCATGTAGGCAATCCATATCCCCAATGTGGAACCAACTTTCTGGAGTTTTAGAGAGAGATGTTGAGAAGCAATTCACAGGTCTTAAATACTTTACATTTACAGAAAACTTGAATCTTCTAGTACAAATTTTATGTTCAACTTTATTCCTATACCAGATGCTCTGTATGCCATCTAACTAAAAGGATTTCTCCTCTAACAGACCCTCTTTTTATTGTATACTGTTGCTCAATTGTTTCACAGAAACAATATTTATCTCCTAGGATATTGTGATATGCTTATTATGCTTTATGCGTGAAGACAAGTTCTGACTGTTGATATGCTGTGCTTCATCACTTCCAGCCAGCTGGTTGGAAGTTAAAGGAGGAGTACTTACCTGCTGGTTGGTTGTGCCTGGTAAGTTATGTTGGGCATATGCTCTTTACATTAATCATTTGTTGTATCTTTATTTCATTTTGATATGCTGTTCTGTTATTTATGTTTTGATTTAGGTTTGCGGCGCTTCTGAAAATCAGGAGATTCCCCCTAGGTTTATAAAGCTTGCAAAAGATGTTTACACCCCTGACCTAATAGCAGCTTCTGATTGCATGCTCGGTATAATAACAGACATTTTTTTTAGAGCCCTTGCTTGATAAAATAACTAAGAATTTGTCTATAGCTGTTTTTGGAAAACTGGATTTTGGTACATGGATTGTGTATACTGTTCCAGGAAAGATTGGATACGGCACAGTTAGTGAAGCCCTGGCATACAAGTTGCCATTGATCTTCATACGTCGAGATCATTTCAGTGAAGAACCATTTTTGAGAAAGATGCTCGAGGTATAATTGGATGCTTTTAATGTTTGTTATTCATTTTCTTTTCACCTTATATACGCAATAAAAGAAGTCTAGCAGTTTATCTCTGCAACTGCCTTTTAAGTCATTGATCTCATAGCTATAAGCACGGTGGTCTGCATTCACTATTAAGCCTATGCCCGTCCATTCCTTCAAGCTTGATAGTAGTCCGTTGAAATGTTAAACCTTCTCAGTATTTCATATCTTTTGGGTAAACAGTTCTACCAAGGTGGTGTGGAGATGATTAGAAGGGATTTGCTCAGTGGAAATTGGACAACCTATCTTGAACGTGCTGTTAGCTTGACACCATGCTACGAGGGAGGTACCAATGGAGGCGAGGTACAAATTTTACTAATTTTTATTTTGTAGCTTTTATTTTGTAAGATAGGGTGTCCCCCTCCCTGAAACCACTGATTCTTGCTGTGAGCGGGATCCAATCCTAGTTTTTTGGTACAATGCTGAGAAATTTTCAACTTGGTGACCTCAAACTAAAACCTTTGAGGATTTAGGTTAGCATGGCTAAAAACCAGTTTAGGAAGAAGCTTCTGAAGTGGCATCCAAAATGCTCTTCCTGGTTAGAAGATACAAGAAATCTATCTATTTTGGACAAAGATGTCAAATTGATTATTAGACCAAAACAAAATATATGGTTTAAGGATGAGGACTTTGTGGATGGAGTGTTGGAGTTGTAAAACAATTATTAGACTTAGGGTGCTCCTAGTTTTGTCCCTTACAAGAAGCCAAAGGCCTTGAAACTGAATTTGAAAAAAATTGAAAAGAGAGGCTGGATTTGGGGTTTACAAATAGTATGTTAGAGGAGCTCAAGGTGCTTGATATTGGGAAAGGTGGGGGCATCCTTTCAAATGAAGGATGGATTATAGAGGAAGTGCTTATGTCTGAAATAGAGAGGATTATGGTCTTCTTGCGCTTGTCAATGGCTGTTGGTCACTTTTCTTCTCTGGCAATCTTTGCTATTAATAAATTTTATCTGTTACCATGTTGCAGCTGGCTGCTCACATACTGCGAGATACAGCCAATGGAAAGAATTATGTGTCAGATAAGGTAAATTGACTGCTGATTCTTCTTTTTGTACTTGTTGGCTCATTAGTGTGGCTGTTTTCCATCAAATCCCTCTTTCTTCCCCCTCTGTTTGTGTGACATTTCTATCCATCCATTCTTGGATGGTGAGTACAGATTTGCATGATAGTGTTGAAAAAGTTTTCTAAACATTCTTCCGACCTATTGAATCTATTTGCCTCATTCTGTACTTTAAAAAGCTAATTTTGAACAAAAATTTGCTTGGGAACTTTTCAATACTAGCTCCCCTTATGGCCTTGCTGCAATGACTTGAATTCTGTGATTTAGTTTTTAGTAGATCTTATCCAATCATGTGTTAGTGACCACTAGAATGTAGGTTACATAACGATAGTTTTCTGACCAAGAGATGCAAAATCTACTAATTCCCCTGTTGGAATATATTGTCCCTCCATAATCGTTATGGATAACATGTAATCCAAGGGCAGAATTCCAATTAATAGTTATTGAGTAATATAATAGTACCAAAGAATTACACCTTGTGTTATTTAAACTTAGTCTTCTATGTATATCATGATATGAAAAGTTAACTTTTCATATTGTTCTAACAGCATATATCTATTCACATTGTTTAGAGTCTAATAACTATATTTCTATATGAAAAAAAAGGGAAAATTACACTTTATCCACCCATGGATTGGATCAAGTTTTAATTATTTGCTAACTTGTGATTTTAGAAATTGCAATTTGCCCACCTAAGGTCTACTTATATTTACATTTGGTTCACGGGTTTAACATATTCGATTCTAATGAGAATGCACATGTATATTTTGAAATTTTTTCGATGCACGTGATTCATACATGAAAATTTCAAATATCTAGAGTTGAAAAAAAATATATTAAAGAATGTGACCTCTTGTGTGTAGAATTCAACTTTTTGCCAGATATTGGTAACTCCAACTACCCAAACTGCAAATAGGTAAAGTGTAATTAACCATATGAAAAACTACCTAGCATATCAGTACATGAATGTTCCAGTCATCTGCTGTTAATCTCCCTATGCTTTTTGTTAGTAGCATTTTTAAGCCATTCATAGGAAACATGCCATACATATGTAGCTCATATGGAATTTCTTATTGTCGACCGAATTTCATATATGTAAACGGGTATTGATTCCCTTCTGTAGCATTCTGGAGCAAGGAGATTGCAGGATGCAAGAGTACTTGGATATCAACCACAGAGGGTTCCTCAAAATGATATTCTTGTTCCAGATTGGTATACTCCTGCATACAATGAACTTGGTCTTCATAACTAATTTGGAGGGTTCTTCACCAGGTGCTGAAAAGTGTGGATATCTTAAAATTTCAGCTTCATTCCATAGTTTAGTATCTTTAGTTTATACATTTTTAGTGTTTTTTTTTGGGTGAAAAAGCAGTGATTCATTTGAGAAAGAAAAACTGTCATTGTATTACAGTGTCAATATATATAAATCCCCTTTGAAACTGGCAATCAGAATCTTTAATGCTCTGAGCCAATGCTTACTCTGTTAAATCATTTGTTCTTTCAAAATTTGCACTAAACTTGGAACTATTTTTGTTGATCTTTCAGGTACAATCATCTAGATGTATTTCTATCAATTTCTTCTGTGTAGAAGTCTGCAATATGCCCAACAAACTGGGTCTATCAGGGGGATTAAGGAAGAAAAATACATAGTTGCTGAGAGCCATTGCTAGTGAACCCCTTAGAGTAGATGATATTGGATTATTTTTCAGTCATACAACTGAAGTATGAAATTATTTAGCCATGGAGTTGTCAGGAATGTGAATAAGCATAGTAATTGCAGACTTTATCAAAAATGCTAGATATTATAATTCTATCCAACAAGGTTAACGCGACACTCTCAACTAACTCTTAGATTAATCATTGTTTTTATCAATCATTTAACTATGTTTTTAAAACTCACGTTTTCATTAACTGTATTTTGAAATCACTACTTTTTCAGACTGCACGTTTTAAAATCACTAAACTAAACAAATACTTGACAATGTTAGAAATGAAAAACTTTTCGACTGGACATATTTTTGCGACAAAATATAGATAAAAAGTATTATGATACGACATAAAAGTAAGACAATTTTTCTGTAGTAAAGATGCTCAAAGTATTGCCGACTTTTTATATAGTCTTAATTAAGTTGACATTGTACATGATTGATGGACATGCATGAAAAACACCGGTGGGGCCCGAATGTAGGGTTTCATGTTATTTGGAATTGGAAGCATATTGGAGAGACAATATTGTAGAAAGAAAGAGAATGAGGTGTGTTACCAAACATGTCTCTTTCACGAATAATGTCCAAAAACGAAATTGTGAAGGATGCCCCAAGAGGCTGTCTAGATCAATAGCAAATGCTGTGTTTATAAATACTGGATAAATCCAATGGGTTGGCTGGCTTCTCATCTCCATCTAATCACTAGAAAACATTTTGAGCTGGCAAATGCCAATGCATTTAATGCCATTTTTGGCTTTTGCAAATCCATTCACATCCATCTTATGCTATCATGAAATTTCATTTTGTGGCACATGATTTTTTTTTTTTTTTTTTAAGGATAGTGAGGATAATCCATTCATGCATAGCTAATCATAGTGTTATATCAAGCATTAGGTCAATCAAGAGATTCGAACCTCGATAAATAATATGAAGAGCATGCGTACTTATCAGTTGAAATGATCTTAGGGGACAATATCTTTTTGGATTACGAGGAGAAACTTTGCACACAGAGCTAATTATGGGATTATACTATGTTAATGGACATGTAATTCCAAGCACTTAAATTGTCCATAGCCCAAACAATTAAGAGATTAACACCTCGGTCAACAAAATAAAAAAATAATTGTTTGTTAATGCTTGTTAAAATATTTTTTGTTTGAAATGTGTCATGATGTGATGTGATGTGATATAAAGATGAAAATAGTTTTAAGTATTTTTGTGTTTTTATTATTTGTTAATATTTATGTTTTTGAAAAGCGAAAATAAAATGGAGAAAGAAGAGTGTTTTTAAACAAAAACCTATTCATTTTTTCCTAATTCTCAAAGATAGGAGTGTTATGGCAAGTGGGAATAGCCTTCCCTATGTTTCAAATTTTTACACATCAAAATATCAAACTTTCCTTTTAGTGGCCAAGTTTAGCAATAAATCAAACTTACCAAAACGCTCTTAAATAATATAAATTGTCATTCTTTTTTTCTTCCTCTTATTATTTGTTACAATTCTCTTATCAAAAATTATTTGTTACAATTCTAATTTTCTTTGCAAGTAATACTACATACTCAACTCACATCCCACTCTTATATAACTGGGTTGATATGATAGTATCCATAAATTATTTGATCAACCTTTATTAAAAAAAAATAGAAAAATCTAAGAACTGATAAGCATTGCCACATTAACCCAATTATATAAAAATTGAATAAAATTTAAATATTTAAAATTACTCATCCTTCAATACCTCCCATTATTCTCACTTTTCTTTTTCTCTTCTTCTGAAAATGACGATGTAAACAAAGTGATCTCTTTTGCTGCTTCTCACGTTGTTGGTGGTCCATTTCATTCCTTTTACCTTTTTTTTCAGTCTTCCTTTTGTTTTTGTCTATCATTGTTTTGTTTATGAAAAGGTGGTCGAGGATAGATGGTCCAATTTTGTATTTGGGATTTTTTTTTTTTTTTTTTTGCTGATGTTACTTGTAGACATCTAATTATTCTGATATTTATTTTGCTTCCTTCTACCTGCAGCAAAATATGAGAAGAAAAATAAAAAGAAAAAAGATGTAAAGTCCTCATCATTTTTTTTTTTTTTATTTGAGAGTATATTCATAATCTTATGTTTATCAAATGTTTGTTTTGATTTCCAAATTACAAATTTGGTTTATTAATAAAACAGGAAAAAGGGTTTTTAGTTCAACATTTGTGGGGATTGTTGTAGTATAAAAACACGGGTAATTTTGATTTTTATTCTAATTACCTCTTATAAATTGACGTGACAGTCTGTATCGCCTTGAATTTTGAAATAATTAACTAGATTTAACGAAACTTAAGAATACATTTATTTTGCTCGATTCATTAGTATAAGAAATTCATGTTCATTTAAAAATTAAAAAATAAAAAATAAAAAAAGGGAAAAATCTTGATTAACTTTTTCTCTCCTCCACTCCAAAACGACATGACTAAAACCACCGACGCACCAAGAGAAAGGAATGTGCTTTTTTGGTTGGGCAAATGTGGTCCTCTTTTTGCTTTGATTTGAAATGATTCAACTATACCTCCCATGTTTTACAAACTTTTAATGGACATCCCCAGATTGTGATGCTTGGCCTAACATTGACACGTGTCATTTCCTGAGTCGATGGCCTTTTGATTACCGATTTCACGCGTCTGCTCCTAAATGGCACGTGTCATTTGGTCTCAACTCCCATTTTTCCTTTTCTGCTTTACTTTAAATCTCCTTTTTCATTTTTCATTTTTTTTTTTTTTTTTTTTTAACATGTCGGCACAAAAGAGAGGAGGGGAAATTCAAACTAGAGACTTTTACTTCATTAGGGCGTGGTTTCAGCCGATTAAACTACCTCTTTGAGACAAAAAAAAACAAAAAAAAAAAATTCTTCAAATCTCCATTAATAGACTCACAGAATAAAAATACATATGATTGTGACATGTATTTTGGAAAATAAATATGATAATTACATGTTATAAAGAGATATATCAGTTTAATAGATTGAATTTAAAATAAAGTTCACCTGTTTAATTTGGATTAACATCTTCTTAAATTTTTTTTAAAAAATAATGAATAAGATTCGGGGAAATCTACATAGTAAAATAGCTTAGAAATTGTGGAGGATCTTGATCAATTTTTCTATCTTTTATTATTCTTTTTTGTTTTCTTCCCTTTTTTTCAAAGTGAGAACATATCCAAATCCAAATTAATTGGAGGCTTATGTTACTATATAGTAACTGCCCCTGGAGTTCCAAATTATTCTTTGCTAATCCAAAACATATATGTTCTGATTCTAAATATATAGTTTTAGTATTCATACAAAGGAATAATATAATAATATTCTTAGAATGTTTTTAGTCAAAGGTGATGAATATGGCATATCTTTTTTTCTTAAAAAATAAATAACATAGAAAAAAATAATAATAATAAACAACTGTTTTAATACTTTAAAAAAAAAAAATGATGCTTTGCATGATTTAAGAAAGTAAACTAATTAATTTTAATTCGTAGTTTATAGGTTCTTCACAACAATGGCTTGGACCCATGCATACAGCAATTCTGGTCCATCCTCTTCGTACAAGACATGAATAGCTCAAGGCTCTGGTCTTTGAGACATTTCAATAAGATTGGTGTCAGTAGTAAACATGAACCAACATGCTGCCTTCTTGTTCAGTTGTTCACCCTTCTCTGAAAATGGAGCAATTCCTTAAAAACAAGCTCCATTTAAGGAAACAACACTCAAGCATCCATCACCAAACATCACAGATAATGTTATAAAGAATGGAGTTTTACATTGAACAATTATTAATATTAGTATATATTAAAATATATTATATGTATGATATGATATTTTATTGTGTTTATTTCTATTTGGTATTGTTTTTATTTTATTTTATGGAAGAGTCTTGATGACTCAGCCCTAGTTTATATATTCCAATAAAAGCTAATAGCCCTGGCCTATGAAATATTATAATAGTTGGAATATTTAAAGGTCCTTATGTTATGAATAAAGTAAGCAAAAAATTATTCTAAACCTTGTGTTTGAAAATATTTTAAGTTCTCTTCAACGAATCTAGCTAAAGGATTTAGGTTTCCTCAAAATCTAACAATCTATCATGCTACATATATGCGAAAGAATTCACGTAACAGATAACCTATCCAAATCATCCAACAGATAATGTAAACCAAAAAAATAAAATTGAGAATCGAATGGATTGAGATCCCGTGCAATATCTAGGATCTTATACGGGATGCAACAGCTTTAATCTAAGCCGTTCATTTTAAATGCACAGCCTAAATACCTCCTAATCTCTGTCTATCATTTCATCATCACCTCCCTATCATTGTTATTTGTTGAGCTTCTATTCCCGCCGCCTCTCTCATCATCGTTCCATTGTACTGGAGATAGCCAAACTACTCCCTTTCTAGGGCCAAAGAGTAAAGAACATGTTAAGTCGATAAAATATAATAAATTTAACCATTTAATTAATATTCTAACGTAACATTCATTCCAAACTGCCATCCATGCAAGTTGGAGTCTGCCTCCTTGATGCATGGCTTAAAACACCCTCTTAGGAACAGTTGAGTGGTCAAAACTAAACGTATAGCTCATCTCCGGCAGAGCTTCAATCATCACCTGAGGCTCTGAGCTCCGATCCTCAGCTGCATCAGAAATGATGGCATCGCATTAACACCTTATCTCTTCCCACTGATCTTTTCAGGTAGATAGCCCGGCTCCACCCTCTTTATTCCCTTGTCTGGAGTAGCAATCGGAGTAGGAAATGGGATGGGACGATTCATGTTAAAATAATGATTATCGGATTGAATTTTTTATATTTTTGTTATTTTATGTTTTCAGAACGGGTGACAATATATCATATGATATCAGAAACATGTTGTTTTGGAACTATTAATGCTTTTATTCTACCTCTTACTTATGTAAAAATATATATTTTTACTCGCATGTACTAAAATTGTTAAATTATCAATTATTTACGACAATGGTTAATTTAATGTAGTATCATAATAGAGGTCTTTACTTCACCGTCAATTTAAACTTTTTGAACAACTAATTGATTTAACCAAAAATAATAATTAAGTGTTTAGAATAGGCCTTTTTATTATTATTATTAGCTTAGTCTTTATAGAAAAATAGGAATTTATTAGGACACACGTTGCTTTTAGAGGAAATAATTTTTTATTTATTTATTTAATACAATCTACCTAACATATCTAAATTTTCGGTGAATATTGAATAAATTCTTTTTTTCTGTTAATATTTAAAAATAAATGCCACTTTATACGAGTGGGGAAGCACTTTCTTTTTATTCACACATATTACCTTTAATTTTATTCAAAAAATTATTAAAAATCATGTCCACCTCTAATATAAATGAAATAATTATTTTATTTATCTTTCATTAATAAGCTATTGTACATGTCTATCTAAAAAATAAATCAATTGTCAAATGTTATAGGGCACTATCTTATTTGGCTAACATATTTGTTAAAATATTAATTAAATAATTAAATTCACATGTTTTATCCGCTTAAGTTTTAAAATAACTGATGATTCAACCTGTTATCGAAGCAAAGATCTGAATTTAAACTTTAACTTTACAGTTTATTCTCTATTTCAATTAAATATGTCTCATATCGGGCCTAACTTAATGATTAAAATTTAAACTCACACACCAAAAAAAAAAAAAAAAAAAAACGATTTAAAATTAAATTCACCACCTATAAACCTATTAGTAAATTTTACACTCTTTTAACAGAAGTGCAGAAAAAGAAAGGCAAACAAGCAAAGAAACAAGAAAGTCATCTGTTTTTCAATTTGACCCGACATCTCACTGAAATGTTTTAGAGTTCCATCCCAATCAAGCAGATAGCTAGCCAATTTGCGTAAACGCTATTATCGGCACACGTGGCGCCCTCCCATTGGGTACAACCTCAAGAATCAAGTTTTTAGCCCAACCCCTGGGGAACATCGTAAAGACATGTTAACCAGATTGGGTCCTACTAATAAGAACAAGCAAAAGACAAGATGCTGCCTTGTTCTCCACCCATCACCATGAGCCATTGAAGTATTGGTATTTATTTTCACTAAGAAATTGGTCAATCCTTTTTAAATATTGTTCTTTAATAAGGTGAGTTTAACAAGCTTCATTTAAGGAAACATTTGTGTACAATGTTGCCTTCCAGGACTGTACCCCCATAATCAAAAGGAAATTCTCCAAGAAACTCAAATGAATCTATATATTTGATCCACAAAACATCATTACTAGAATCCCAGTTTTGTTTTTGTAAGACTTTTCATATCTGGCATTACTTAAAATGATGAAAAATGTTACCATGTCCTTTTTTATATATATATGATAATGGGCCATAATAGACCTTTAATGTTTTTTTTTTTTTTTTTTTGAAGTACTGTTGAGTTAATGTTAATTTTACAGGTTGGCGGGTAATTTATAAATTACTCACCAACCCGTAAAATGTTTAAGTGAAAATAGGAGATAAATTATAGAGTCAAAATTTGAACTTAAGACATACCATGTTAAATGACCACTTAATTCAAAAGTTTAAGTTGATAGAAAATGATTAATTTAACTATTTAATTAATATTTTAACATTCTTAAAGCCCTTATTAAATACAAATAATTTACCCCATCAATTTTCCAATTTGTTTGGTTTTGTCTGGCAGGTTCTCATGGTTCTACTGCTACACACACATGCTGTACTAATATTGCCAAAGCTAGAGCGGCTCCACCTGGAAAAAAAAAGAAAGAGAAAAGGGGATGAATCAAGTCCATTATTAATCCAATAGAAATAATGTTATAAATCACATTTTTATTTTATTATTAACTTATTATGCTGATGTAATAGTGTTAATTATCTTTCGTTAAACTAAAATTAAAAATTAATTAATATTGTCACGTCGACACAATGAAATAACCCAAAATAAGAGACGATTATTGTTGTCCAATTTACTGTGGAAGTGGCATCCTCCTTCTCCTTCATCTCTTTGCATGTCCTTCTTGAAAGAGACTCTCTTAGTGTTATTACAACCATCAATAATCTCCCCTTCTGCACTGATTGTCCTTTGCTCCTACAGTGGAGGACATTTGTTTCAAGTTGGCCTTTTAAATGTTTCTCGGTCGGCTGCTAAGGTTTCTAGGAGAGTTAATTTTTCGGTACATCTTGTCTAATGAGCCACTTCTTATAGTTACTATAGAAACATTCTCACGTCTCTTTTTTTTGTCGAATTCAAAATTATTATTCTTATATAATGTTAAATTATTATTTATCTTAAAAGCTTAAAAATTAATAAAATATAACAAATTTAATTATTTAATTAATATTCCAATACTATTACCATTAAAAATGTCCGGCATCGATCATAAGTTGATAAAACTGGAACCATATTATGTATTCAAATTGAAATGTTGAAAACATACAAAAATTCTTAGAAGAATATTTTGTTACATGGCCCCTTTCCTTTTTTCTTCTTTTTTTTTTTTTTTTAAATAAAGCAATATAAGGTTCTAGAAAAAGTAAGAGGGCTCACACGGTTTGAAGCTTCGTATAAAGTATCCCAAGTGGGTGAGACGTACACCTATTGACGAATTTGTGGGGATTTTAATATTAATTAATAGTTTTGACTAGAAACGCACATGGCCACAACCATTAATATAATAAAGTGAATTAACAAAAAAAATAAAAATAAAGCATATGATATTTTATGGAATTATATATATACACGACATTTAATATTTATTAGTTCTACCCAACCCATGTTCATAGCCAGAAAGTGTCCAATATTTCAATCCATATCACCCTTTAAAATAATGTCCACATTGATGGGAAGTCTACATTTGCATGTGCTGCAGCGTGGGTGCTAACCAGCGCGGGCCATTTGTACTGCAAAAGAGCCTTATGAAAATGAGGTTCATTGACAGGAATTTCTCATTTCCATTTCATTTGAAATGCTTTGTAATAGCCGATCTGATCTGATCCGATCATGTGTTGAGGTAACGATTGAAAGTAAAGCTTAGCGAAAGAACTTGTCGGCGTGGCCAATGTAGAATAGTTGATCAGCTACTTAAAGTAGGTATGAATCAAAAAAGGTAAAGGAAACATGCAAAGGAATGAGATAAAAGTTCCCCTTTACTTGGCGTTTGCCGCTCTTTATAGTATATTTTGTTGTAATCATCTGCTATGTGTTACACCTTTATTGGAGATTTATTTGTTGCAAATATTCCCTACATATCACGACTCTTATCATGCGATTGATTGTCTGAAAATTATGTGGACACTTACTGATGCGGCAAATGAGGGGGTTCAGTGTGGTACTATCATATAACTATTCTCAGGTCGGTTGGTTGATGGACTGGGTACGTATCATATTCACATGCCTAACACATTGGAAATGGAGAGGATCGATCTTATTTTATGGTTAATATTTTATTTTGTTGGATTTTGGAGCTCACCTATCTTGGACAATTAGATTTTGCAACTTTGTAAAACTGTTCGAATTGTTAAAGAAACTTGATCCTTTGAATTTTAAGTTTTGACCAAATTCATCTAGAATGAGGCTTCATTAGCTAAGACAGTACGGTAAATCTAATGTTCTTAGACAATTTTTTTTTTAATGATTGAAAAAAAAAAAAAAACAAGTTTTTGTAGCAACTAGAAAAAGATTTCTTGTTTCAGCGAAGACAAATACTATGTTTACTTATGCGGATGCGAATGCAGATACGGATATGGATAAACTTGATCCACACACATAAAGGTATTGCATGCAAATTATATTTGATATTATAACAAGTGATAACCTCAATTTCTGATTATATAATATTAAAATTTATAACTTGATTGGAAAAATTCAGTTTTATTTGTTTTCTTAATATAAGTATGACCTTTTTCTGATAGAGATTAGGGTTATTTATTATCTTACATTATAGTAAAAACACCTTACATTAATATCATGCATGATTTAAAATAGGAAAAATAATAAAATATTTCAAAATTGCTAGAGATGTTGGATTTAAATTATTTATAAACTCAGTTATTCAATTCACCAAATTAAAAATTTGGGGTAATTTCACTGAAAACCTCTAAACTTCCACTCAATTTGACAAATCCCCGTAAATTTCAAAATCTCTCAATTTAATTCCTTGAACTTTCAATTGCTTTAAATTTGAACCCCTTCATCAAATTTAGCCTTTAGAAATACCAAAAAAGACTAAAATATCCTTGATTTTCGTTTTTTTTTTTAAAAAAAAAAAAAAAAAAAAAAAACATTTTGGAATTAAGGGTAAAGTTAAAATTTTATAAAAAAATTCAGGAGTATAAATGTTATTTAAGGTTTAAAATCTGACGAAAGAGTCTAAATTTATTTCAATTAAAAGTTTAAAAGACTAAATTAAAAAATTTTAAAATTTAGAAGGATTTACCAAATCAGATGAAAATTCATAAGTTTTTAACGAAATTACCCCTAAAAATTTTATAAATCTCCTCCGAAAGTAGCACAAGGAAAAATTAAAAGGAAATTTAATAGGTGTGACGCTAATCCCGACGGAGCGCACAACTCCGAAAGCGAAGGCGTGCTTCAAAAAGTAGCCAACCATTCTTGATTGATTTCATATCTTTTTTATTTTAGAATTGTCAAATCTTCATTAAATAATCACTTTTGCCACGTGTCCGTTTCTCTATGGCTCTGATCGTCGCGTGCCGTACATCGGGAATTACTAATCCGTTAAACCTGCCGGGAATTCGGCTGCTTACATGCACGCCCACCCCACCGTCCTCTAACCCCAATTATGTTGCTGAGGATGTAAAGAAATGATTAATGTTGTGTGCTGTCCAAGATTTTCTTCTCTTTTACAAAAAAGCTTTTCTTAAATTTATTTGGATATTAATTATTTATTTTCATATGCATTTTAAAAATTGTATGATAAAGAAATAAAATGTTCAAAAGACAAAGGGCAAAATTAAAAATTTAGCTTTAGGAGAGCCGGACTATAAAGTATAAGCTATTCCATTTACGTCTCTTCTGACATGATTCACTTTCCAAGCGAGCAATCCAATCAGCATAATTCTTTGCATCTTCAATTAATTGGTCATATCTACACAAATTCTTTTATTCTTTTCTTAATGCATGCACTACCCGAAAAGCACCCTCGTCTAACTCTACCTTTTGTATGTGGTTATAATTTCACAGCAACCCTTAAAGTTATCGTGGCTTTGATAACAGTCGGATCAATGATGTGTTTGTCTAGGAGTCGTCAAAGTTGCCAATACCATCTCTTTATGGTCTCTCATGATCACACACATGCCTATCTTCCGGTTGTTCTTGTCCATAGCTGCATCCTAATTAACAAAACCCATATTAGGTGTTAACCACTTTCTCTTCCTTCATTTTCATTTTTTTTCTTCTTCATTTTCATATTTGGAGAGGAAAAGAGGTTCAATAGTACTATCTATGTGTGGTTGTATTTACTAACTTTCATAATAATAATCATGATCATGATATGGTATGGTGCTAATATTAGTGATAATTGTTTTAACAACTTCTATAATAGTGGATCATAACTGTAAATGGAATAATGGTAAATAATAGTGGTAGTTTAGTGATAAGGTGGTGACAATTATGGTCCACCAATAATGATAAAAGAACTGTAAGTAATTTTCATGTGAGTAATTGTGGTAACAACAATGAAATTAATAGCATCTACTGCTATTGGTGGTGGTAACTATTGTGATATGGTGATAATTAATGGTATAGTAATAGTTTCTAGGACTCAAATCATAGAATTTATCATGAGAGTATCTTAAAAAAACTACACTTTTTATTTCATTATTATTTTATATTTTGACGTGTTAATGTCAATCAACCATTGTTAAAAATAAATAAATAAAAAATTGATTGACATTGTCATGGCAGTCAATAAAATTAGATAGTAGTGAAATAAAAGTTTAGTTTTTTAGCATTACTCTTATATAATCAACTTAATTATATAGAAAAATATGAATAATTATGAAATATTCAAATTATATAGAAAGTGATCTTTAAAAAAAAATACCAATTATTAATTCCAATGACTTTTTTTTTTTTTTTTTTCTTCATTTTCTTCTAAACCTTATTTTTCACACAACATCCCTCGTTCTCATCCAAACATCGAATTAGAATGGTGAAATCCAATCAACTTTGCACTGAGATTGGGTTCGAAATAATTACTTTCTATTTTTTTTCAACCCCTCTCTCTCTCTCATTATTGTGATAGGAAAATTTGTCCATTGCAAATAAGACAAATGGATCAGATTATATGTCTAGTACTAATTCTTATTCAACAACACGTGGTCTAATCTACTATTTGCATAGGAATATGACGCAAGCCAACTTGTTTTGTGGTAAAATAAGTCATCCCTTTTAAAGTTTTTCTTTTTCGACCTTTTTTTTTAAAAAAAAATAAAAAATGAAGGAGATAAACCCTGAGGCAATCTTCTCACCTTCAATGCACCTAGAGATCTAGGCTAGGCCGGCTTATAAAGGACACCTAGGTGGTGTTTGGCAAATGGTTGGACTAGATGTAGTTGATGTGAAAAAAAAAAATAATATTTGGTATAAAAAAAATAAAAAAGTGGTATGAAAAAGTAAAAAAAAAAATATTTTGTAGTTATTTTTTTATTTAAATAATAATAAAAAATGAATGATTTGATATAAAAAGTGAAAAAAGTGAAAATATTTTGATGTTAATTTTTTTGAAAAATGGTGATAAACAGTATTTAGGCCAATCCCATCCCCTTTACCAAACAAAGCTCCTATTTGTTTTATAATCCACGTGAGGTCATTTAGATTATCAGTTATAAAAGTTGATTTTAAAAAAATCAAATACCTTTTTTTTTTAACAAAAAAAAAAAGTATAAAAAGAATAAAAATTCAGTATTTACTTCCTCCACATCTCAAATAAACACATTTAATTAAGCACAAAATTAAATAATTTAATACATATTCTTTCTTCTCTTCTTAATTAATTAAGTCGATGTGGATAATCCTTATTCACAAGAGTTTGATTATGGTTGAAGGGTATTTCGAGTGTCATGTCTTTATTAGGAATCTGAATAAGATTGAAGGGTTTCAAAACGGTCATGCCTTTTCTCGCCCCATGCTGAACTGTAATTTGTTTCGTTTACGAAACTTTACCTACTATAATTAAATGCCTACTTTGGCCACTCCAGTTCTTTTGGTGGTCAAATCGTTTCCAATTGTTTTAAGGATGCCTCTGCCACATTTGTTTTCTATTTTTTTTTTTTTTTTTTTTTCATTTTTCCCTTCTCGGTA
The DNA here is from genome assembly GCF_901000735.1 of Corylus avellana. NCBI lineage: Eukaryota > Viridiplantae > Streptophyta > Magnoliopsida > Fagales > Betulaceae > Corylus > Corylus avellana. The sequence goes on from NC_081546.1 coordinate 25,644,546, forward strand.
TTGAATAGGATAAAAGAAAAGGGTTGAGAGGCTAACTATTTTATTTTTTCAACTAAAATAAAAAAGTGAAAAAAAAGTATATTACTATTGATTACAGCAATCTATTCCGAGCTTCGAAAAAAATCCTTAAAAAGGAAGAAGGAAACGGAAAACTGTCAGGTTCCAACAGGAGTTGGATCCCTATACAAACAAACCCGTTTTGCCGACAAAGACCGGTTTTTTGTTTTTCCGAGCAAGAAAAAGGAGGAGGGAGAGCCGACAATGGCCGATTATTTTCCACGGGGTTTAACTTAAACACTCATCTCTAGTCAAAAAGCGACCAACGCTGACATTCTCCCTCTCTAAAACCCTTAACCAAATTCCCCATGCAAACCCGGACCCACCAACCAACAGCTATACATATCAACTTCTTCACGCACGTTGATACAAATCCGATGGCATATATCCTCGCCGTCTATAATGGAGCACCAACGTCTTTTCCCCACCATATATAAATGCATCCATTGATACATGGTATCTTTTTTTTCTTCTTTTTGGTGAATGGCCAACCCACGATATCCCTCTTAGAATACCCACTCCATCCTCATCTCATGCTTTCTTAAGCAAAGTACATTTCACCACAATCGTCCAAAATATTCATATAAATTATGAATATGTGAAAATAACTATAACACATGGAAACTACTAGCGCAGTGGCTCAGTAGTTTTAAAAAAGTTCTTATGAGATTGGACATTTACTAAAGCGTGACTTTGGCTTTCTGCAATAAAGAATTACTCGTATAAGACTATGACTCCATTAGTCTTGAGAAAACATATGTGGTGAGAGAGAATGATGAGTTTTCACTATACAAACGTAAAAGTACTTCCGATGAATATGATTTCCTTCTACATAAAAGTTTTTAAGAAAAATTATAAAGAACTATTTATTTAAGAGAGGATAGAAGATTTGACATGAATTTTTAATTATGGGGTTAAATTTGAATAAATTAATTTTAGAATGTAAAGAATTACCAATTTCAGAAGAGAAAAGTGACACAAGTAATGTCAGAGCTACAACGAGTCTATAACTCTTTAACAACTTGTTGACACTTGTAAAGATGTGATTGGAGTCATGTCAGCCAAAAAAAAAATTAGCACAATCCAATCACATGTTGACACGTATCAACAAATTATAAACAAAAAAAAAAAAATGTATATTATATAGCGACATAAAGATTAAGATCTTCTTTTTTTTTTTTTTTCTTTTTTTTTTTGTGTTGAGCAATGATCTTCCAAAACTACTAGGTATTCTCTCATGTAAATTTTCCTAAACCCTAATAATTGTTGTCATTTTCAAAATATGCTAAAATATAGTAAATACTGGGTTAGTAAAAATGATAATTGTTGATAAGATAAAATATCAACAATTTAATTTCAAAATAATTGTTGAGATTTGATGAATGTTTGATTGTTTGGTACAATTATAATGAGAATTTTAAAAGAATTTAATCAGAGCATATTAATTAATAGCTGCAATAAATAATCAAATCAAGAATATAATTCTATATATATTTTTTTTTTCTTGGTACGACACAATTTCAATAGCTGATGTTAAATTGAAACCGTTAAATTTAAATCAAAAGGTTGATTGATTGATTAACATCATCCAATCATTGTGTGCCTTGGTTTTGTGGATCTAGGATCTAGCTAATAGCTATTATTCGCTATTCAGATCTCGATCATCAGGATTGAATCCATTGATATTTTTGACAACACGTGATTCTGATACCCACCGATCTCAGTAGTAGCGGGGTATACAGAATCTTTCCCGGATCCACCAACGATAATGAACCGCCGGACCACGTTGCATGGAATTTTGTTTTTTTTATTGAGATTTTTTTTTTTTTTTTACATGTCCGTACAAGAGAGGGATGGAGATTCAAATTAGTGGTTTCCACTTCATTAAGTATGGTCCCAGCCGATTGAGCTATCTCTTAGGGACGATCGAGATTTGTTAGAATTCCTTTTAAATCTAAGATTTTTAAATTTATAAATTATAATTGATTATCTCATTTAAATATTTAAAATAAGTCGGATTTCAAAATTTAATGAGGAATGTACCTTATTAAATTTTGGCTTATATTAGACGCTTAGATGAGATAGATTACTGAAATTTCTGAATTTGATAATCTCAAATTTAAGAAGAATTCTAAGGAATCTCAATCCTTCAAAATGTCACTTGTTCGAATTTTATTAAAGTTCAAGCAATCTATGAAATGAGAGGAATTTTTCTAAATATTCAACTTTTATTTCACTCTTATTTTATTTCGATAACGTGATAATGTTCATCAGTCATTGGATTTACCTTTCCAAGAGTTGTCACATTAGTCATTGACATGAGAGAGATGAGAATTGTAAAGCCTCATTTGGTGAGTTGCGTATCTAAAGTTGTTCCGATCCGAATAAGTGAACTCCATAGCCCCTTATACACACATCCTGCCACAAGAGAATGGGCGAAGAGAGTTTGTAAGCGTTTTTATTTTATTTTATATTCTATTCAAAAAGGTTGGCAGAGAAGATCAATTGTAACTATTCTATCTGAGCGTAACCATAATAGTACATGTCCACTAGGAGCCGCACATGTGGGATCTGGACGGTAGAAACCGCATGCGTTTCTTCAAGTCTGATTGAGCCATAACTTGACCCTCCCCATTAAGGCACCAGTGAAATTCAATATAGTTAATACTAATAGGATTAAAGATTTTCATTTCGAAAGTTAAACTTTTACCTTAGTACATGCCCAACCATTTTGGATATTTTTTGAAGACCACTGAATCACCACCATTGATGGTATATTTTCTTCTTGGTTTTTTTAGGTACCCGCACAGATAGATTATAGATAGTAAGAGAGAGCCCCGCTACATGAAAGAAAAACAATTAAGAAAGAGTTGTGTAAAGAGAAGTTTGTACTTTTGTTTTATCTATAAGATTTTTATTTTTAAGTGAGATTTGGATATATTAAAATTTAAAATTTTGAGTTATTTTTTCTTTACTATTTTTGTATTTCATTTTTTATAATAATTGCTTTTTTTTTTCTTTTTTTTTTTGTGATCACCATTCACCTCCGTGGTAAATTTACCTGACTTTGGGAAAACCAAGTGAGATTTGGATATATTAAAATTTTAAATTTTGAGTTATTTTCTCTTTATTATTTTTGTATTTTATTTTTTATAATAATTGTTTTATTTTTTTTTATTTTTTGTGATCGCCATTCACCTCCGTGGTAAATTTACCTGACTTTGGGAAAACCACATAGACGTTGGTGTTTCCATACTTGATTGTTTATCTTATTTTTATTACGATTTTACAATTTTACCGCCAATTGTTCTCAAATTTACATCATTACTTACTTTATGGTTCTAATAAAAATAATAGACCGTGGATCACACCACGCCAACGTATCGAGCACAAAGTTGATGATGGTCAAAGCAGCCGGCCCTACCACGCACCTATCCAGGAAACATGGTGCACGGGGCCCACATCTCTTCCATTGTTGGAGAGAGAAAAGCAACAAATTTATTAATATGAAAATTATATAGTCTTTCATTTATAACCTCCAATTCTACGACCTCTCTTGTTTGTACACATTACTTAAATTTCGCAGTATTTTGTCTTATTTATTTATTTGGAATCTTACAGCTGATAAATATTAGGTATTCTTTTTATATTATTGGCCCAATTTATTAATTAATCTAATAATTCGATGAAGAGAAGTTCAAATACTCCAAATTTATCCTTATCTTAATATAATGAAGTCCTGCTATGCGGCTGCTATATTTGGCAGCTTAGTGTCAGACATATATTAAAAAAATAATAATTTTTTTTTGTTAGTTAAATTTCTATGAGTTAATATTTAGTTTCTAATGGCTCAAAACTTGTTTTTGGATTCAAAATTAAAACCTAAGGGTATAAGATTAACCTTTTAGGGATGGTATCACCCAAAAGAGATTTGATCATCATAAATTTGGTGCTAATGCCTCAAATTTGGTACTAATACCTCGAATTTTGTTCTAATACCTCAAATTTGGATTCCCTTTTAATATCTCTCTTATTCAAATTTTTTTTTTAAAAAAAAAAAAAAAAAAAAAAAAAAAAAAAAGAAAGAAGTAAAATGTCTGACGGAGGCAGCCGGAAATCTCTATTCAATATAATGATTAATGGTTAAAGTCCACTTAACCCCCTCAAACTATCATCCAATGACAATCTACCTTCCAAACTATTAATTACAACAATTTATCCTCTAAATTACCAAAACAATGACAATGTCCCCCATAATGCTAGCAAAATGACGAAATTACCCATATAAAATTTTCAATAAGACAAAAATGCCCTTAAAATTTTGAAAAAAATAAATAAATTTTAGTATTTTTGTTTTTATTTTAGTAAGGGTAATTTTGTCATTTTAAAAAAATTGAGGGTACATTGTCATTGTTTTTGTAGTTTGGGGAGTAAATTGTCTCAATTTATAGTTTGGGGGATAAATTATTATTGGGGTGGTAGTTTGAGGGAGTTAAGTGAAATTTACCCTAATATAATTAAATTCTCGGATGATTAATTATGCCTATAATTTTTTTTTTTATATAATAAACCTCATTAATTTAGGTTGTGCCTATCTCTTTATCTTATTTTCTATTTGAGGAATTAAATTGAAAACTCCCTTTCTCTATTAATAGTTATGTCACTCATTAGATAGTCCAAAATGTATTTAAACAAGTAAATTCTCTATGAGCTTTCTCATAATATGTTACCCAAATTGTTTGAGATCCCGATTTATAGTTTTAACGTTTTAATTTAGCGTTATTATATCTAATGGTATAGATGCTGTCATGTGATAAATATATTGACATATCATTCAAATATTTTAAATGAGGTGGCATTATTTACACTATTAGATATAACAACATTAAAGCATGATCATGAAATGGCTTCTATCAATTTTCATTCGAGAAATGCTAACATTTTTTCTACTGTTTTCCTAATCTTACGTAAATATTATTTTAAAAAAAAAAATTACCCTACCAATCCCTCATATGATCATAAAAATACCAAAAAAAAAAAAAATTGTAGGATTTCTCTAAATTGGTAATAATTAAAATGTGGAAAGCATTGAAGGATAATTGTTGGAGGCAGAGGAAGCATGATGAAAAGAGTGAAGAAGAGAGGAGAGGGAAGGGCATCAAAGAGGGTGACTTTTTTATAAATGCGAGTAAGCAAAAACCTGACAAAACACGAGTGCACGTCCACATTTACACCATTTATTGGGGGTCACAGTGAAAGAGCACTAAAATAAGAGACCCCCAATTAAAGCAGAGCTGTCCAAATCGAATATGCACGTGGGACCGTAGCCGCCGACATAGTCCACCACGTCATCCTGTAGTTATTTTGCGAAGAGAAGAGTATGAGGAGAGAAGAGAGAGAGAGGCTTGTAAAATAAGTGTAATTATTAATTATTAAAAGTTGCTTAATTCCCACTTTATCCGGCCTTTAATCATGCTTATTAGCATCAATGAGCTCACCCCGCCGTACAATTTGCATGTGAAGGCCATGCCCACTCATCCAAAATCTCAATCCAATAGGACCAAGGTTTATTTCAAATTGGAAAGATGGAAAGAAGTTTTTTTTTTTTTTTTTTTTGGTATTCAGCTTTCAGCATATTAAATTTATATTTATTTTTAGAGGTTATTTTTGTTAATGTGTAATATATATACACACACATATTTTTGGCTTAAAAATTAAGTTAGGCTTGTATCAAAATTAGACATGGTCTTTCCTCTCATTCATATTTTGGCCATTTCAGACGAGAAATTGTTTTATTCTTAGAATTAGGATCCTCTTCAGTTCATTTCATATTTCTCGTTCTTAGGAGTATACAAGTGAGCGGTAGTTAATAATTGCTAATCATATAACAACATAATTGCTTTTGTAGGTGGTTGGAAACATTTGTTAACCAAATATGGTGGTGCGGTTAGCAGTTTTAGGAGTGACGATTAATAATGGCTAACCTCATACCCTTATATATAATAAGACATAAATTTTTTTTAACATACTCTAATAAAGTACCAAGTATTATCTCTTACATGTTTTCTTTAATATTATTAGCTGTAACTTATTACCACTCTACTAACCTATAAAGCCAAACATTGATTTGTAAGAAATCTAAATATGTTAGATGATACTTTGCCCTTATTATGGTAAGTTGAAGGAAATACCAAAATAATATTGTTTTGGTGTTTAATACCATTTAAAACATGTCCTAAAAGGAGTTCCGCGGTATGCTCAAAAAATCAAAATGGGCCTATATCTAAAAAGCGATTATGTAGTGTGGCTTTAAGTTTCAATAACCGCTAATTGGCAGTTATTTCAAAATCGCTAATCGCTTAAAGCGGTTACAGTTAAGGCAATAACATTGCCCATTGTTTGTAAATCCCCTTTATTCGTTCATGCTCTAAAGGCATATGATAGTTTAATAAACTAAGTTTGAATAGTTTTCTTCGACCAAATTTTGACGAAAACTTTAAACCAAAAACCAAAAAAACTTCCAACAAAACAAGGTGAAGTACCAAAAAGTGCAATTAATGGAGCCGAAATTTTAGTGGAATGAGTTTTTTATATTATTGTTAAGAGGTATTAATCCATTCCTTTTCTTTTTACATTTGTATTTTGTTCTTTTCGTTTATTCTTTCAAAACAACAAGGTGAAGTACCATTTAAGCCCATTTTTGTATTTCTTTTCTTAATATGGAACCAAATACTTATAATAAGCATAACACATCATTAACGTGTAATCTAAGCATGTGTAGCAGGTGGGTGTACCATTCGGGTCAAACCTTAACACCATTTTTTGTTGTTGATGGAAGTTTTATTTTAATCTCTTTCACGTGTGAAAAATTCAAGTCTAAAAATGTAGAAATATATTGCAGCTTTTATTAAAATAATAATAATAAATGAAGTTGAGTAGATAAATTTCTATCTTGTTAATATATATATATATATATATATATATATATGAGAAAATTCACTTTACCTCTGAAAGTTCAGGAGTTTTTTAATTCGAATCCCATTATTTAAAAATTAGCAATGTACTCCTCTAATGTTTTAAAAATTTTCAATTCAGACTATTCGTTACTAATTTTCTTTTAATTGGACGGATTTTGATGCCCTTTATTCTAATTTTGCCGTCATTAAAACTTATGAAATTGAGGATATTTACGAAAATTTTAGTGCCTTGAATTTACCACTACCTTGGTGCATTTTGATATTACTTTCGTGCACCAAAATAAATTATGTTCATAAAATCAAAATTATATGGAAATTGAAGCTCTCGTGTATATATATTATATGAGAAGTGCTAGAGAGCCAAACAAATGAACCTATAAATTTTTTCAAATTAATGTGTTGTGAGTGGCAGACAAAGGAGAGGGAATTGCATTTTTTTAATTTAAAAACCCTTACCACGTCAGTTTGAAAATTTTTTCTGGGTTCATTTGTTTGGATCCGTAGCAATTCTCATATTATATATTATCATTATTTATTTTTTTGGTAAGTTTACTTAAAAAACAAATAAAGACAATGACGTTTTCCCCAACCTGAAATCTATATAGCATAAAGGATATTATTTTATAAAATAAATCCAAATCAATTTAAGATTTATTCTACTTAAATTATAGATTAATCATCACATGCTGTATTTACAAAGTTGAATGGTTTTATCTCTAATGCAAAAATTACTGAAGAGTGAAGATCCTCTTGTGAAAAACTAAACAGTAAAAATTGTTTTAATTGGAGTTCTCTTCCAATCAATCTCCGCTTTCTATTTTTTCATAAAAAAAAAAAGAAGGTATAGTTATTTTTGCAGTGGAAGCAAGCAAAATTATTCAATTTAAATTACCATAAAAACATTTTTTTCAAACTTCATGCTCCTAAAGCTCAAGGTATAGCTCTTATTATACTTCTACTTTTTAGGACAGTGACCTATAACATAAGATATAGCAGTGAATTATAGTATGCACATGCAGATTATATCCAACAACCCACTCAAACTAAATCTACAAAAAAAAAAAAAAAAAAAAAAAAAATCCTCAAAAAAAGAAAGAGGTAAGAAAAGGAAAGGGGGCAGATTTAAAAAAAAAAAAAAAAGTGGATTTCCATCATGTTCATAATGGAGAGTGATGGTGATGGTCAAAAAAATGTTCAATAATACATTATTTTTGTTTGCTTGTGGTGTGGGTTAGTTGAGTGTGAAATAAACAAGAGGGGGTACATTGGGAAAGAAAGAAAAAATTTATAAGAAAAAACCACAAAATAAAAATAAAAATAAAGGGTAAATAATGTTGATCTTTCTCAAGGTTTTGCATAATTATGCTGTATTCCCTCTTTATATATATAATATCCATCAAATAAACTAACCAACTCTCTTGTTAACATAAGTAGGTTTTGGTCAAAATATGTGAAATACTAGCTTTAAGTACCAAAAGGTGCAATTAATCACTAAATTTTATGCTTTGTAATCATTCTACTAATTATCCATTGAGACTTCAAAATTACTTAATCTAATTGGTTCAAAATTTCCTACATTTTCCTATCTCCTTAAAAAATTGTACTACATATGTTTTTGACTCAAAAAATTCCTTGATTGGAAGATCACCTCACTAATCTTAACAGCTGCTCAGCCTCTAAAAAGGGTAGCTTTATCCAATTTTATTTTATTTATTTTTGCATTGTTCTTTAGCTGGATATTCTTCTTAACAGTAGGAAGGAGGTTCCTTCTAATTTTCTTTTCTATATATATATATAAATGAGAGTAATACTTGAAAAAGGGTCTTCATAAAAGTTAATTGCTGAAGACCTGCTCAAACAGTTGAGCCTACAAAATTTTTCATATTTTGCTGGTTGCGGTTAAAAATTCAGACAGCAAAATTGTTGGAGATTTTTATGGTGGTTAAGAGGTGTATAGAATATTATAGTATAGAATAGAGTAGGGTACTGTGAGATGTATAGAGTAGAATTATTATGTAATTGTCAGTGTCATTACCAAGGGCATAGAGAGACATAAAGAAACAGATAGAGAAAGAGAAAGCAGTAGTCTAGAGAGAGAAACACAGAAAGTGGCTTTGTGTTTTTATAGAGAGAGAGAGAGAAGGGAAAGAGGAAAGGAAAAATGTCTGGGTGTTGTAGGGGAAGATAGGGAACAAAGCTTCAGCATTTGGTCTCTGAGAAACTCAGCAAACACTATAACATCCGCTCTTTTTCATTCCTTCTTTTGCCCCTCCCTTGTCGGCCGGCGACCCCACTCCCATTTTCCGGCGATTTAGCCGGATTATCTCTTCTCGCTCGAACTCCGGTGGAAGTTTGTTTCCTCTTGGTTCCTTGAGCTGATCTGAGCTCATCACTCCAGAAGTCAAAGTCTTGTCTGCTTTTTTCAAGCTTTGATTTTTGTTTGTCTGAGCTTGACCCAGAAGAGAGAGCTATTCAGAGCTTGATTTTGTTTTTCGGAAAATGAAGAGGCGTTGAATTTTTCCGATTTTTTTTTTCTTATTTTGAAAAACTCGCCGGAGAAGACAATGAAGACGCCGGCGAATGGCGCCGGAGCTGGCCCCGTCACGTCAGCTTCCAATCCCTGCGAAGGTAAAGCTCTCTCTCGTTCTCTGTCTATCTATCTTCTGTGTGTGTATGTGTACGAGTGAGAGAGCATTGGACGAATCGTTGTGTGTTGGATCAGATAAAATGGATTTTGTGCTTTTCTTTTTTCTTTTGTCCTTATCTTCTTCTTCGGTCATGTTTGTGCCGGTTTTGTACGGACTTTCCATTCTAGAAAGTCTCCGAGAAAATCGAAAACTTGCAAAAAAGGAAGCGGTTGGACTTTCAATTCCAACCGTTTTTTCCCTTTTTGTTTTCTTGGGAGACAAACAGAAGGTTATTATTAGAGAAAATTAATGGTATGTTTGATGATGGAGTCGTTTCTGACCAATGGTAGCGTGACACGTGGTGCAGGAGCAGAGAAGAAGAGCATAAACCCGGAGCTATGGCAAGCGTGCGCCGGGCCGCTGGTGAACCTGCCGCCGGCTGGGACCCACGTTGTGTACTTCCCTCAAGGCCACAGTGAACAGGTATTGTGTGCTTAACCTTTACTCTTACTCAATGGCTGCTTTGTGTCTCAATTGTAAGTCTCTGATCTCTAATTCTTGTGTCTGATTTCTTTTGGGTTTTATTTCTTGTCTGCCTTTAACACCCAAATCCCCTAATAACACTCCTTTCTTCTTCTCTTTTGTTGTTTTTGGAAATCTTTTTGGGTTTTCCTTCCTTTTTCTAAAGTTGGTTCTTTTAGCTCATAAAGTGGTTTGGTGAAATAAATGAAGAAAGTTTATATGAAAGGGGAAAAAGCATAAATGTGTCTTTTGGGGTTTTACTAAAGTGGGTGTTTTTTGGTAGGTAAATATCGTTTTACCTTTTACGGTGAGATGATGTCGTTTTTCTGATGTGATTATCTGAGTCTTTCAGTTCAAGTATCACACTTTCTTGGATAACATGTTGGTGTGGTATAGGTATGAGATTAATTTATAAATGAGTAATGCTATTATTTTACGATTGCCTTATAATTTGACGATGTGACAGTGAAAATCAGTCATTGGACAAGCACTTATAAAAAATAAAAATAAGGGCAGATTTTTACTTCCAAGTCATTCTAGTCGTATGGCATAGGTTTAACAGTCTACTAAATAACATTACTCTTTATACATTTATTCTATTTTTCATCATAATTGTATTGATATTTTTCTTTTCTTACTTTCTTCTAAATGATTGTTGTTGTTGACTTCTTCTTGTTGTTATTGTTACTACTTGTGAGACTGAAAAATCTTAAACGAGTGTATTTTTAGCCTTTGAACAAGGTGAAATAATCCTAAGCATAAATCCTTCATTTGCTTGAAATCATTTTGGAATTCCACGCATACGGTTTCTTAAATGTTTGTAATGTAAAAAGAAGCTTTTACATTTTTGGAGTTAGCGTATCCTGACTTGAGAGTGACAATCCTGGTTTCAGGTTGCAGCTTCTATGAAGAAGGATGTGGATGCGCAAATCCCAAACTACCCGAATCTTCCTTCCAAGCTGCTATGTCTCCTTCACAATGTCACTCTGCATGTATGGCTCACCTTATCTGGCTTTTACCTTCCAAACAGAATGATTTTGTTACGAAGTTTGTAAAGTCTTTATTGTTTGAATGATTAGGCGGATCCAGAAACAGATGAAGTATATGCTCAGATGACACTCCAACCGGTTCCTTCTGTAAGGACTTGACATGAAACTACCAGCATCTTTATTTCATAACAAAACTCTGTAGATGCCCTTAAATCACATGATAGCATATGCTTTGTGGTTTAAGTTTTCCCCAAGCTTAAGGAAACATGTACCCTATCTCAATCTCTAGGAATTTCTGAGAGTGAACTTAGCATGTCCCAAATTGCCAACTCAATCTGAATCTATCAAGCTTGATGTGCAGTTTGACAAGGATGCTCTATTGAGATCAGATCTTGCACTCAAGACGAATAAACCCCAACTGGAGTTTTTCTGTAAAACATTGACAGCCAGTGATACAAGCACCCATGGAGGGTTTTCCGTCCCACGCCGCGCAGCAGAGAAAATCTTCCCTCTTCTTGTAAGCGATTTCCCTTTATTCTAAAGGTTTACTGCATTACTTTCAAATTTTATCTTGTTCCTGTTACTATATAGGACTTCACCATGCAACCACCTGCTCAAGAACTTACGGCCAAGGATTTACACGATACCTTATGGACCTTCCGCCATATCTATCGTGGTATGTTCTCTTAGCAGCCATTTGAAAGTTTAACAGTTGAACACAAATTGGATTTGGATGCTAAAGAATTCGAAGTTCAAAATTCTACATAATTCTTGAAATAGCTATCTAGCTAATCCAAATGCAGGACATCAATATTTGCAATTCAGAAATTCCATTTAAAGTTCTGTATCCAATCAGAGATTACAGAATCTTTACCTATAATAATTATGTTTTCTGTCATTCGTTTCTAAATATCTGCTGCCAACTCCTTGTTTACCTTCCCCTAGGACAACCAAAACGTCACTTGCTTACGACTGGATGGAGCCTATTTGTTAGTGGAAAGAGGCTTTTTGCTGGTGATTCAGTTTTATTCATTAGGTAATTCTCACTAATTGAAATGATTGGAAAGTTTCTTTTCAATTACCAAATTCGCAATGATATTCATGTTTATTTGTTAGTGAACTCCTTAATACATCATGTATATGCATGCTTTTATAATTCAACTAAAATTTTTGGTCAATATACAATTTTGATTCCTGAAGTATGCATCATATTTCAACTCCATTCCTAACAATTATCCTATCTTACCGCCACTATGCTAACAACAATTGCTCGTGTGGCACTTTTTTTGTACATATCTTTATAAATAATAATGACATACTTATCAAAAAATCTTTATAATGCTGACATCACTAGTTAAGGCACATGATGTTCTCTCAAAATCAAGGTTTATGGACAAGTTTTTTCTGTTTATTTTACTTTTACTTTAAATATTAAATTTATGTGTATTCATATTTTTATTTTGTGAAATTAACATATGGCCTAATAATGTGTTATGCAAGAAATGAAGGAAATGTAAACAAAAAACATCTGCCACCACAGTAATTACTGTATGCATAGTGACAGTGAGGCCATATAAGGGTCAATTGTGCTGTTTTGGAAACTTTAAAGACTGAATTGAAACACAAAAAAAAAAAAAAAAAAAAAAATCAAAAACGAAATTGCGTATAGTTCAAGACCAGAATTATAATTTGACCGAGATATTTTAAAGGAAACAAATACCCTTTGATCAACCTTATGATATTTAATGCTTGTGAGCAGAGATGAAAAGCAGCAGCTTCTTTTGGGCATTAGAAGGGCTAACAGGCAACCCACCAACCTATCATCATCAGTATTGTCGAGTGATAGCATGCATATAGGGATTCTAGCAGCAGCAGCTCATGCTGCAGCAAACAATAGCCCCTTTACGGTGTTCTATAATCCCAGGTCAATATTTATTGGCTTAGTTATATGTCAAATGAATTAATTTCTCCATATTGAGAGATCAAACTGAACTGAATATTCTTTGTATATGCAGGGCAAGTCCATCAGAATTTGTTATTCCTTTAGCCAAGTACTACAAGGCTGTATATAGCAACCAAATATCACTTGGCATGCGGTTTCGGATGATGTTTGAAACAGAAGAGTCAGGAACAAGAAGGTAGTTGTATTTGTATTTTTATATTTACTTTGGATGTTAACAATAGCATGGAATTAATGCTTTAGAGAATTGTGCTCAAAGACGCCAATGTGGAAAACTGATGAGAGCTTGATGTTGGAAACAAGATTGACTTCTGTTTATTTCAAATTTCAAAGATAGGTAGTTTAGCACTTGATGTTTAGGTTCCTTATATATTTTCAACTCTAGCCATGATTCTTGAATAGTTAATCAAGTTTCGAGTGGCATGAGAAGCCAAATGGCATTCCTGGATCTGAAGAAATTTGGTTTGGAAAATTGATTGAAATTGAAGGATGTTGGGCTTATAGAAAAAAAAAATTCTGCAGGTATATGGGTACAATCACAGGTATCAGTGATCTTGATCCTATTAGATGGAAGACCTCACAGTGGCGTAATTTGCAGGTAAAACTTCTGGCATGTATGTTCTGTTTTAATTGTCAATTTTCACTATCAATAATGTAGAATACCTGTGTGATCACTCGTGTATACTTGAAAAGGTTGGCTGGGATGAGTCAACAGCTGGGGAAAGGCGGAACCGGGTCTCAATCTGGGAAATTGAACCGGTAACTGCTCCATTTTTTATCTGTCCCCCTCCATACTTTAGAACAAAGCGTCCAAGGCAACCTGGAATGCCAGGTACAATATGTGCTGCTGCAGCAACCTTACATCTTGTTTGACACTTTTGTTGTTGGAATCTTGACATCTATTATTTTGTTAAGTCTGAATGTATATAACTTTGAGAAAACAGATCCTTGCTTGGGTGGGACCCTTACTGCATGTTGGGGCTTTTGTTTAAATTTTAATATCTATTATTTTGTTCAGGCATTTTGTATATAAATTCAGGAAAAGTTCTTGCTTGGGTGGTTTCCTAGGTCATTTATCGCATTGAATACTATTGCCTAGAATTTGCTTTGATGCAATTAATTGTCCTGTAGTGGTTTAAGGTATCAGCTGATCCAATTATCCAATAAAGTATGAATACCTGGAATTAAATGGGGTGGGGTTTCATGCAATTGATTCTCTCCTATCCTGTCTGCGTCAATGTTTGACCTTCGGTATCTTCTGTGTAGTCTTTTGAATGTTGGGTTGTGTGAAATGCCTTAGGCTGATAATTGAAATCTTGAAGAGGCTTTTCATTGTCTTTCTGGCATGTTATTGTCTCTTTTAATTAATCAAACCTAAATAGAGAAGTAGAAGACACTTATATCCTTTTTTGGTTACTTATCAAAAACAAAAAAAAAAACTTATATCCTTTTTTGGTTATTGGACGTTACCTTACTATTACTTTTGCAGATGATGAATCCTCTGAATTAGACAACTTGTTCAGAAGGACAATGCCTTGGCTTGGTGATGATATCTGCATGAAGGATCCCCAGGCTCTCCCTGGCCTAAGTTTAGTCCAGTGGATGAACATGCAGCAAAACCCTTCCTTGGCTAACTCGATGCAGCCAAATTACATGCATTCCATGTCTGGATCTGTTCTGCAAAGCCTTGCTGGAGCAGATCTTTCCCGTCCGTTAGGTTTGTCCGCACCACAAATACCTCAGTCAAACAACTTACAGTTCAATTCCCAGAGGTTACCTCAGCAAGCACAACAGCTTGATCAACTCCAAAAGCTACCATCCACAATGAACCCATTAGGATCTATTATTCAACCACAGCAACAGTTGGGCGATATTACTCAACAATCAAGGCAAAATGTGGTTAATCAAACTCTACCTTCAAGTCAAGTTCAGGGCCAAATTCTGCAGCCTCAGTCTCTTGTTCAAACTAACAATATCCTTCAGCAGCAGCCATCTATTCAAAACCATCAGCCTCACAGAAATGTCCCTCAGAACCTGCAGCAGCAGCATCAACAACAAAGTATTGGCCCGAACCAACAGCAAAACCTTATTCAACCCCAGCTGCCTGATCAAGTAAACCAACAGTTTCAAATATCTGATAATCAGAGTCACATTCAACTGTTACAGAAGCTTCAGCAGCAGCAGCAGCAGCAGCAGCAGCAATCACTTCTAGCACAGCAGTCAGCTGCTCAATTGACACAACTCCAAGATCCACAGAGACTGTTAGATATGTCCCAGAGCTTCTCTAGATCTATGACATCCAACCAAGTGTTGGAGCTCCCTCAAGCAACCTCTACCTTGCTCCCTCAGTCAAACAATATCCCACTTCAGATGACAAAGAATAACAGTCACACAAATATTCGGTTCTCTCATCCTCCCCAGCAGCCAAAGCCTCAACAACAGCAATCTGGTATTCTGCCTGAAATATCTGGACATGTGGGACTTACCCCAAGCTCAACATCCAATCAGCTATTTACAGCTGCTAGCAGTATGGTGACAGGAGCTGCTGGAGCAGGGCAGTCTGCAATTACCGATGATCTCCCATCTTGTTCCACTTCACCTTCCACAAACAATTGTCCGAATGTGCTTCAGCCAGTGATGACTGGCAGGCCCCATCGAAGTACAGCAATGGCGGAGGACATGGCTCAGTCTGCTGCCACAATTATGAGTCCAATTCCATTGGAAACCCTGTCATCTAACGCTACCTTGGTTAAAGATTTGCAGCAGAAGTCCAATGTTAAGCCTTCATTGAACATCTCTAAGAATCAAAATCAAGGATTTTTTGCTCCACAAACATACCTCAATGGTGCAGCTGCCCAGACAGATTACTTGGATACTTCATCTTCAACAACATCAGCCGGCCTTTCTCAGAATGATGTCCATTTACAGCAGAATCACAACCCAGTGTCTTTCAATCCACAATCGTTGTTGTTCAGAGATGCTAGTCAGGATGGGGAAGTTCAGGTAGATCCTAGGAGTACGGTTGCTTATGGGACTAACATTAATGGCCAATTAGGGATACCCTTGAATCCTGATCCTTTATTAGCAAAGGGTATGGAAGGGTTAGGGAAGGATTTTCAAAATAATCTCTCTTCAGGGGGCATGCTCGCAAACTATGACAACTCAAAAGATGCTCAGCAGGAACTTTCATCCTCAATGGTTTCCCAGTCTTTTGGAGTACCAGATATGACATTTAACTCGATTGATTCCACAATAAATGATAGCAGCTTCTTGAACAGAGGTCCTTGGCCCCCACCGCCGCAGTTTCCGCGATTGCGGACATTTACCAAGGTTGGGTGCTTTATATCAAACCTTTCAGCAACTGGTACTATGTTCTGTGTCATTTTTGGTACTTGTCTAGGATTTTAACTTTGGTCAATTATTGTGAAGGTGTACAAACGTGGAGCCGTGGGGAGATCCATTGATATCGCCCGTTATTCGTGTTATGATGAGCTTAAACAAGGCCTGGCTCGAATGTTTGGCATAGAGGGACAGTTGGAGGATAGACAGAGAGTAGGCTGGAAACTTGTCTATGTAGATCATGAGAATGATGTTCTCTTAGTAGGCGATGACCCTTGGGAGTAAGTCAATTCCTTTTCTGGTTAGAGTAGCTTATCTTTTGCTTTCACATGCAAACACACACCCACATGCATGTACATGTATAAATTTTCCTGTTGAAAAGAAAGCTTTAGGCTTTCTGTTCAAAATTGGTTTTATAATGTCTTCTGGGCCATATGTTCAGATGGATATTTTACGTGCGAAGTTTTCTGGTTCCTACAATGTTTTTTAAGCAAATGCGTTTAGGGCCAGCCCTAATGCTCCTCTTTATTTTAGGAAATTCAGATTTTAAACCAATCAACTTCTTGCCTTTATGGAAGGCAACATATTTTTTTTTTGTAAGCTTAAAGACTCTGTTTCATTTGCCGTACTTTATGGTTTTTCCATGCTCACTGGCCTTGAACGATAATCTTTCCTAATCCAGCACCAAAGTTTTGTTGGTTTCATCCAAACTTTTTGCTAATGCTCTTTCCTGAGATGGGAAGTTACCAGTAGATTTATGTCTGGTTCTGAGAAGTTTCCATTTCTTTGAGGGAAAACTCAACTTTTTGATGATCTTGGTATAATCTGCCACTTGTTAATTTGTTGGTCCTATTTCAAGTGACTGGAGAAATTCATTGATCTAAGACAAGTTTTTTTTCAATGGAAAACCACATATGGCATATAACATCTAACATCAGAAGAATTGAAGCCTTGTCAAAGTGTATCATATTTGTATGTCCATTAAGTTATCTCCAAAATATTTAAGTCGGAAAACTCCAAATTTGTCAACATAGTTAGTCTGTGTCTCTTACATTTTTTAATGTTTTGGGTTATTTCAGGGAGTTTGTTAACTGTGTCCGCTGCATCAAGATCCTGTCCCCTCAAGAAGTCCAGCAAATGAGCTTAGATGGAGACTTCGGAAGCGCTGTCCTTCCAAATCAAGCCTGCAGCAGCTCTGATGGTGGAATTGCTTAATGTAGTCTTACCTGATGATAAGGATTCTTCTTCCAGATTGGGAGCTTATACTGTTTATAATAATCTGTTCATAGCTTTCCATATGGCATGTATTAGCTATATCCCACAACTGGCTTTTCCAGTTGCAGGCCCATTAAGAAGTGATCCTTAGTCTGTTGGAGTGGGTCTTTTCTTAAATTTTGGCACCATTCTGAAACTGTGAGAAGTAGGGGGCGAGGAGATGTATTTCCAGAATAGTGAACAACCCAGTTTGGTATGAGTCACAGCTCTTCGACATGATGATGATGATGCTGTGAGATCAATACCCAATTATTTTCCCCTTTTTTTTTTTTTTTTTTTTTTAGTATTTGAAACTATCCCACTCAAGTGCTCTGTAGAAAGCAAAATCATGAAATTGTAAGGCCTAGTTTTCGAGTGTGTAAATTTGTAGATTTCTTCAGTCCTTCAATGGAATTGATTATATGAAATTGAGTACAATAGTTTCTCTGTGATTGTGCAGTTTTGTGCACATTCCAAGCCAGTTGTCTTTTATTTTTAGCTGAACTCAACAAGTACTTTTTGTCAGAAAGAAAGAAACAAGTTGATATTCCATAAGAGGTAACAGCCATAACTTAGAATGATGTAGGGAAATCTCATAATGCATGCAGGCAATCATACAAACATCTATGGATTTGCAAATCAATCCTTGTAAAACTAGTATTTGCACGCCAATCCCGATCTTTGCGAACCAGTCCCTACCAAACTGGTCTTTGCAAAACCAATCTTTGCAAGGCCAGTCATTGCAAAGCCAGTTCTTAGAAAATAGTCCTAGCAAAACCAGATTTTGCCAACTAATCTCTAGAAAAATGTTATTTGTAAACCAATCTCTAAACCGTTAGGGTCTGTCTGGTAAAATACCAATTTTGAGAAGTGTTTTGGGATTTGAAAGAGTTTTGAAAAAAAGTAAAAATTGAAAATTGATTTGGTGGGGTTATATTTGAAAAAAAAACTTAAAAATTAGTTTGGTAAATTTTGGAAGTGTTTTGTAAATATTAAAATTTGAGAAAAATTTTATAAAACAAAAATTCAAAAATTGTAGTACCAGGTGGGTGGTGCTCTAGCGGTCATAACGGTGGCTGTTGGCCACTCTACGGCGGCCACCACACCACCACATTTTTTTTTATCGTTAAAAAATTGCGCTTTATTGCCTTTTAGAAGTGTTTCGAGTTTTGAGGAGTTTTATAGTTTGCTTTGAAAAATGTATTAATATTAGGGGCCACATCTTAAAATCCGTTTGGTTAACCAATTTTAAAGAGTTTTTAGTGTTTGAGAAGTAAATAGAGTTTTATATTTGACACCACTCTCTCTTAGTATTTGCAAATCGGTCCTTGAAAAGTAAGTCTAACATTCTCTAACCAATCATTACCATTTACCAAGCAATATTTGCAAGACCAGTCCTTGCAAACTAGTTCTTGACGAATAGTCCCCTATAAACAAGATTTTGCAAATTAGTCCTTACAGAACCAGAATTTTCTTTCGTTTAGGTTTCCAGCTACTTGCATGCCCATTAAGCATGAAACTCTGTGGCCTATAGATATGAGGGTATGAATTAGCAGTTTTTTTTATTTTTTATTATTATTATTATTACTATTTTACTTCATTGAAATTGCTTACATGAAACTCATCATCCTGAATATAATAAGAAGAGACATCCTAATACTGACCGAGGCCCAGCCGAAGATCCTAATCCAATATGGGCCTGGGCCCAGTATTGCAACGACCAATGTACATATCTATAGATTTATTACACAGCCCACAACGTTAATATTTTTCGTAAACCCACAATTTAATTTTGTCTGCGATTCAATATCAGAGAATTATCACTGAAGGTACGCAAAGCTCCCCTTTCACTTCAAAACCCTAGTTTTCTATTTCTCTTTATGTCTTCTACGTGTGTGTGTGTGTGTGCGCATTTCTTTAGCTATTAGAAAGTGTATGAATTGGAACCAAGAGTGTTTGGTTACTAAGAAAACGAAAGAAAAAGCAGGAAAAAAAGAATTTGCCGTTTTACGTGTTGAATGTGAGCAAACTAGTGACTACAATGGTTTTCAGCCAAAACCAATGTCTTTTGATGTTTTCCTCTTTGCGTGCGTGTGCGTTTGTGTGTGTGTGTCTCTTTGGAATTCAGACTAGGACGTTTGTTTACTGTGAAAACCAGAAAGAATAGGAAGGGAAAGAAAATTTGATATTTCTTTTTCTTTTCCTGGAAACCAAACTGATAAAGGACACTATTGGAGCTGAAAGTTAAGAGTTTGGTTTTGTACATAGAATAGGTTTAACCTAAGAGTAATACTACTCTTTACGCTCATTGATTACACCCATGTTACACCGGCTGCCACGACCTAATTTAAGTGGTTGCTTGTATCAACTACTTAAAAAAAAAAGAGAAAAAAGAAAATCCACTTAAACTAAGCTTTGTAAGCTGGTGTGATATAAGTGTAATAAACGGGTGTGAAGAGTAGTATTATTCTAAACCCAGAGTTTGGTTTTGGCGCCGAGAGAACAAGATTTGAGATGATTCTTATGATAGCTCAGATTTGGGGTATTTTCAATTATGCATATTTGAAGAATTTGTACTCTTTAACTTTCATGGAGCTTGAAGAGCTGACACAGTCACACAGTAACTATAGGCTGATTTAATGAGTTTTATGTCTTAAACGTAAAAGAAATAAAGTATGCTGTATATTCATTATTAACCTTTTATTTATTATTTTGTAATTTGTGTAGCAGAAACAAGCTTCAATATATAGTTTAAGTGCTCAACTATTTGATTGAAGTGAAATTGAAAATAGTAGTAGGTTTAATTTTTTGCAATGGAAGATTCTCCAACACTTGGGAAACGGAAAGAACCCGAATCTGAACAGTCTAAGGTCTCTCAAACCCCGAGTCAAGGATCTGCACCTAAACGACGAAGAGAACCTGAAGATTCTGAGGTCACTAAAACCCAAAATCAGGAAGAACCAGGAGATTCGAAGGTCATTGGAACCCCTAATCAAGCATCTCTCAGAAATTTGACGCGCACATGTGTGCATGAGGTTGCGGTTCCAAGTGGGTACACCTCGACCAAGGATGAATCTATTAATGGAACCCTCTCGAATCCCGTGTATAATGGAAAGATGGCAAAAACATACCATTTTAAGCTCGACCCGTTTCAGCAGGTATCTGTGGCATGCCTAGAACGGAATGAGTCTGTGTTGGTCTCAGCTCATACTTCGGCAGGAAAAACTGCAGTTGCCGAGTATGCGATTGCAATGGCTTTTAGAGATAAGCAAAGGGTTATATATACTTCCCCATTGAAAGCTTTGAGCAATCAGAAGTACAGAGAGCTTAGTCAGGAGTTTAATGATGTGGGATTGATGACTGGCGATGTTACTCTGTCACCTAATGCTAGTTGTTTGGTCATGACAACCGAAATTCTTCGTGGAATGCTTTATAGGGGTTCAGAGGTTTTGAAGGAAGTAGCATGGGTCATCTTTGATGAAATTCATTATATGAAGGATCGTGAAAGAGGGGTTGTTTGGGAAGAGAGTATTATATTTTTGCCACCAGCGATTAAAATGGTATTTCTGTCAGCAACAATGTCAAATGCCACTGAGTTTGCTGAGTGGATTTGTAATTTGCACAAACAGCCATGTCATGTGGTCTACACGGATTTCCGACCAACTCCTCTGCAGCATTATGTTTTTCCCATGGGTGGGAATGGATTGTATCTTGTGGTCGACGAGAATGAGCAGTTCAAGGAGGAGAATTTTGTGAAGTTGCAGGATACATTCTCAAAGCAGAAACTCGGTGATGTTAACAAGAGCGCTAATGGCAAAGCAAGTGGGAGAATTGCAAAAGTCGGTAATGCTTCTGGTGGTTCTGACATATTCAAAATTGTGAAGGTGAGCCTTCGACCTTTAAGTGCTCAATTTGATTTTTTGTCATTTCTGACCCAGGTGGTCCGAATTTAGTACTTTGAACAATTCTTTGTTTACTCTTTCATCTTTTTCCTTCAGGAACCAGTTGGCTTCATTTTCAAAATCGTATACTTATATCTTTTACATGATATTTCAAGAGTAACTGGGAGTTTAAGATTTAGATGCTATGCATTGAATTTAGAGCTCCATGAATTATGCAGATACAACATGACTCGATTTTTAACTTGTAGACCTCAAAAATGTTATGGTCTATGTGCAACTTCCTCTTCTTCTTCTTTTTTTATTTTTTTTATTTTTTTTTTTTTTTTTATTGGGATCTTAAACGCAATTTCTGGAAATCCCTCTCCCTGTTGGAGTTGAATATGAAATGAAATGTTAACTAGGACAGTCACCTGTTCTCCTAGCGCTACTATAAATTGGTTCATGGCTAAGTAAACCAAGTTTAAGTCTTAAAACCTCTTGGTAGTTAAAGTATTTAGTAGCATAATTGTTTGATATCAGCTTATCTCTTGACTGGTTTAAACCCTGTGTGCCATATCAAAGTACTTTTATGGAAGGAATGTTGATGAGAATAGGGTTTAGGTGCAATTTACTTTCTTAACATATATACACTTGTTTGATTATTAGTTTGGTCATATATCAAACAAGATTATAGAGCAGTTAAGTCATTTCAATGGATTCTCAAGAGTGTAATGTTTTCTTTAGTAGCCTGTCTGACCCTTGTTTGTAAAGGGCCTCTCAAAGAAGGGTTTTTGGGATACAAAATTTTTATATGTTTTGTGGGAACTTGTATCAACTGTTTGCTGTATGTTCAGATGGTATGAGGTCATAGGAGAAGTCAATTATTAGAAGCATCAGTAAATTTTCTTTGTTCTGCTACATGGTACTCTTAGAAGTCTGATTGCCCTTGTAGTAGCGTGGGAGTTAATTTTGTGGATATATCTAGATCGCCATTATTTCTCATTGCTGATTTTTAGATGGTGACTTTACGTTCATGGCCTAGACATTTTGATGTTAGCCAAGCAGATCTTCGGATTGACTTTATATTGTTTGTTGATAGAATCACAAATTTCTTCACTGCTTTTATATAGTGTAACAATCATATCTTGCATAGTCTTTCTTAGTGCTTGAATTGGATTTTTCCAAATTTCAGATGATTATGGAACGGAAATTCCAACCTGTAATCATCTTCAGCTTCAGTAGAAGAGAATGTGAACAACATGCAATGTCCATGTCCAAGCTTGATTTCAATAGCCAAGAGGAAAAGGATACTGTAGAAGAGGTTTTTCGTAATGGAATACTCTGCTTGAGTGAGGAAGACCGAGATTTACCGGCTATTGAATTGATGTTACCACTACTTCAGCGAGGTATTGCTGTTCATCATTCTGGCCTTCTTCCTGTTATCAAGGAATTGGTAGAGATTCTTTTCCAGGAAGGCCTTGTAAAGGCCCTTTTTGCCACAGAAACAGTAAGAATTTATCCACGAACCAATTCATCACCCACCCCCTTCTATGTAACTGAATTCAGTTTTATAGTTGTGTTTGTCTCTAGCTAAAATGCTGATTGATTAGCTTTATGATAACTCCCTCTGCGACAGTTCGCCATGGGTTTAAACATGCCCGCAAAAACTGTTGTTTTCACAGCTGTCAAGAAGTGGGATGGCGATAGTCATCGTTTTATTGGATCTGGTGAATATATACAGGTGATTGAAGATATCATTGTTTTATTTTTTTTGGATATGGAAACTGTATACATACTTGTATAACAATTTTCAATGATATTGTAGATGAGTGGAAGGGCTGGGCGCCGTGGCAAAGATGAGCGTGGTATTTGTATTATAATGGTTGATGAGCAGGTGATTCTATGGCTAGTCATCTCTCTTTGTATTACATGACTGCATGCTTACTCTTGTGATCATTCCGAACTTCCATAACTCTCGTGTCATCTACCCTTAGAACACCCTTTCGATTTGTGAAGTTTTTCCATTTAACTTTGACCTTATGGGGTCCATTGCTGCTTGATTTCAACCTTAATTAGTATTTCAATGACACTTGGGTATTTCATGTCAAACCTCAAAGTTTTAAAAGAAATATAGGTCTTTCATGTCAAACTTCAATAATGGTGTTTGGTTATGTGAATAGCAGCTTTTCATAGTCTCTTGTTAGATTTTTGACGATGAGTGAGAAGACTGTTTATCTTTAGTTTCATCAAATCGATGGTGTATGCTTATTTTTTACAGATGGAGATGAATGCACTCAAGGACATGGTTTTGGGTAAACCTGCTCCCTTAGTTAGTACATTCAGGCTGAGCTACTACTCAATTTTGAATTTAATGAGTCGTGCCGAAGGCCAGTTTACTGCTGAACATGTAATAAGGAATTCATTCCATCAATTTCAGTATGAGAAGGTTTTTGCCGATCCCCTTAGTTTGTTTTTATCATCACTTGTTGCATGGTGATTGATCACTGACAGTTTTTTTCCCCTTTCTGTTTAGGCCTTACCTGATATAGGGAACAAGGTTACGAAGCTGGAGCAGGAAGCTGTGATGCTCGATGCTTCAGGAGAGGTAGCTTTGGCCACTTGGTCCTTAAATTTATTTATTTTATTATTATTTTTTTCTAATTTTTGTTGCGTTTATATGTATCTTTTTTGTTTTTCTCTAGGCTGAAGTTGCTGAATTTCATAAGCTAAAACTAGATATAGCCCAAATTGAGAAGAAGTTGATGGCTGAAATAACAAGGCCTGAATGGGTTCTTTACCCTCTTCGTCCTGGTCGGCTGGTATGTGATACTGTAGCATAGTGTTTTGTATCTTTTCTTTTAGTTTTTAATGGTCATTGGTTCTCTTAGGTTAGGTGATCAATGCTAAGTAGCGTTTTCCTGTCTGGAACTGCTTTTTTAAAACATATAAATTGATTTTGTTACTTCTCCTTTTTTTTTTTTTTTGGGGTGACAATATGTTAGTTGATAAGTAATTGTCTTGTGTTCTCTCTGTATAGTTTTTCTTGTAATTTTCTTTCTTTGTTTAATTCTTTCTGTTTTTCAGTATATGCACTGTTTATTTGTCAAAAAATAGAAAGTATATGCACTGGCAGAGGGCATAGGCCTGACTTCATGTTATCACAGTGCATGGTACATTTATGCTTCTTGTATTTGCTTGGGAGCACTTTTCTGATTGCAGGTCAAGATAAGGGAAGGTGGAACAGATTGGGGATGGGGAGTTGTGGTTAATGTTATGAAAAAACCCTCCCCAGGGGTAGGCGCATTGCCTTCACGTGGGAGTGGTTATATAGTAGATACTTTACTTCATTGCTCACCCGGTTCAAGTGAGAATAGTTCACGGCCAAAACCATGCCCACCTCATCCTGGAGAAAAGGGTGAAATGCATGTGGTGAGTTAAAACATGTGTGGCAGCAGTAGTAACATTTTCAGTTGTGGTTCAGTGTAGTTATTCATGCCAAGCATGTGAAATGACTATTTAATATCAATTTCCATGTACTCTAGGTCCCTGTTCAGTTGCCCCTAATTTCTGCTCTAAGCAAACTGATGGTATCTATTCCTTCTGATCTCCGGCCATTGGAAGCGAGGCAAAGTATATTGCTTGCCATAGAGGAGCTGAAAACTCGTTTTCCGCAAGGCCTTCCAAAGCTTAACCCTGTAAAGGTAACTATTAGCTGTATCCAGATATTATGGTGTACCTCTTATTGCTATCACTGTAGTTGTTGCTGGAGATTTTCTATCTTCCTCTTCTTGCGTTCCCCCACACACACAACAAAAGAACAGAAAAAAAAAAAAAGAGTAATAAAATTAGATTTCTTTTGGTACATAAGAGGCATGGGAATTGAGGATGTCTATGTAACACTTCTTTACCTTAGTTCCTATGTTCATAACCTTTCTTTTGGGT
This sequence comes from Corylus avellana, assembly GCF_901000735.1. NCBI lineage: Eukaryota > Viridiplantae > Streptophyta > Magnoliopsida > Fagales > Betulaceae > Corylus > Corylus avellana. The sequence goes on from NC_081546.1 coordinate 25,670,094, forward strand.
AGTATGATCACTTACCAATGGGTATTTGGAAGGATTTATTATGCACTCAACTGAGAAGTTAATTGTGCATTTTTATTTTTTATTTTTTATTTTATTTTATCATATGATGCCAATATATCAAGTGCATTGCCATCCCATCATTTTTTCATGTTTCTATGATTTTTTTTTTCTTTGGTGCCATTTTAGGCATAAATCTGATAATGTTGGTCTAGCTGCATCAAGATTTGTTCTGCTGATTAACTCCATTTAGAGTTGCGCCTTCCTTTATTTACAGGAATATGATGTAATTTCTAGTTGTTTCATAGACCATATATAACCTCTCAAGTGTTATATTTGTATCAGATCATTTGTGTAACCAAGTATTTTACAGATTTTTGCCATGTATGCTATTGGCTATTTCCGACTTCTTCACTGCTATTTCCCACTTGGCTTATAATGAGTCATTATATGTCTGAAGGAGTGGGTATAACATATTCTTGAACCATGTGCACGTCCTGATAAAATTAGACCAGTGCCGCTAGTTTTGAAATATAATTTTCAAATGCAGGACATGGGCATTAAAGATCCGGAAATTGTTGAGTTGGTGAACCAAATTGAGGAACTTGAACGGAAGTTACATGCTCATCCACTTCATAAGGTTTATTGTATTGTCCTGAATAACTCTCATATTCTATTGTTTCATGAAAGATTTGAAGGGAACATGCTGCTCACATTTTTCTTTGCTATAAGGAGTTTGCTTAACCATTTCACTGTGCAAATGCAGTCTCAAGATGTGCATCAGATGAAATGTTTCCAAAGGAAAGCAGAGGTGAACCATGAAATTCAACAACTTAAGTCGAAAATGCGTGATTCCCAGGTATTGCCTTTCTTGGATGCTTCTTTCTTTACTAGATTTCACTCCTAGTTGAAGCATATAGGCTGGGTCATAAACTTGTATGGATGAGAGTCAACCTCGTCCAGTGAACTATTTTGCTACTCTTGATGGGATTGCGACTTACATGTACTAGCCAAGAATTCCATTTTGTTTGCCCCACCTCTTCCCCCCTGAAGCACCCCACCAGATTTAACTGTTGCTGTAAGCATATAAAAAATGCCCTTTGGCTTGGAACTGTCTGGTTATGATTTTCTCATTATTATTATTATTTTTTTCTATCTTTTTCCTTATTATGTAGAAAAAATGCTCATGTTACAAAAGATTAAGGAAGATCATGCATATATTGATAGTTTGAATCTAATGTTGAATGATGTTGTTATCTAATATGGACACTTGGGTAATCTGCTCTTTCCATCTTTTTGTTTCTCATCAATTTTGCAGCTTCAAAAATTCCGGGATGAACTTAAGAATCGTTCACGAGTCTTGAAAAGGCTTGGCCATATTGATGCTGACAGTGTTGTCCAGTTAAAGGGACGGGCAGCGTGCTTGATAGACACAGGCGATGAGCTCCTTGTCACTGAGCTGATGTTTAATGGTGACTTTACATGAACTGTTCCTTTTGTGGACTTCAGAATCTTATATTGCTCCGAATATGATAGTAGGCAGGCTAGGTTTGACTGAGCTGGCCAAATAAAAGTTAGGAACTTATCATAAGATCAAGGCTGATTTTACTTATAAAACAAAAAAAGATCAAGGCTAATTTGGCCAAAATTGGTGCTCATAAGAAGACCAACATTAACCTGTAAGAGTTTTAATGTGTCCATGTCTGTTCTCACCCATCCTGAAGAATTAACAAACACACATACACACACACACACACACACACACACACATTACAGTAAGAACCTAAGTACAATAACAATTGCATGTAAGCATAAACCTTACATTTCTAAAAGGTGAAACATCACAAATTCATTGCCTATGAGCTAGAAGTATAATAACAAGCTTAGCATTTTTTTGGGCTTTTCTAGGGCCATGGACCCTCAGAAGTCCTATAGACCTTCATCCACATTTTCCATTGCTGCGGCTGCCTCTATGTCAATGGCAATTATCTAGCCTTAAACATGATAATGAATTCTGAATGATTTTTTTTTTTTTTATCAGGTACATTCAATGATCTTGATCATCACCAAATTGCAGCTCTTGCAAGTTGCTTTATACCAGGAGACAAATCCAGTGAGCAGATACAATTGCGAACGGAGCTTGCCAGACCATTACAGCAACTTCAAGAAAGTGCTAGAAAAATCGCGGAGGTGCTTTTTCATATAGCTTTTCTTTATCTTTCTTGTACATGTATGCTATTTGGTAATTGAACAGTTATAAATGCCTCTACGTTGCAGATTCAATATGAATGCAAATTGGATATAAATGTGGATGAGTACGTGGAATCAACAGTAAGGCCGTTCTTGATGGACGTAATTTATTGTTGGTCAAAGGTTAGCCTGTTTACCTTATTTTTAGAGTTGCTGTTTGCAACCCTATATTTATCTATATATAAATATAGGCCAGTGACCGCTCTCTATTTATTATATGATACCCCAAATAATGCTGGCTCTGTTCATGAATATTGGCCCGTGACCTCTCTCTCTCTCTCTCTCTCTCTCTCTCTGTGTGACATCTTTAGGTTCTAAAAATTAACAGAATTTCTTGTAGAGGAGAGGTGTTAATGTTTGACCATAGGGCTTCGTGGGTAAGACTCTTGTAAGTCAAGTGGGAGTCCATTGACCTCTGGTGCTATTTTTGATATATTAAGACGAAATTTTGAGACTTGACTTCAAAACTTTATCAGGCTTGCAAAACTGGTGTCAGATGGCCCTTTAATTGAAGATTAGGATAGTGTAGGTGGCTTGAAGGCAATTATTGTTTTATGATTAAGAACTCTTATTTGGAAATTATGAAGGATTTGAGGTCGTAATAAACCTAGAAAATAAAAACAAAGGAATAGAGGTCCTTTTGGGGTGGTGAATAGTATTTGTAACATAACGTTGATAGTTTTTGTGAGTTGATTATTATTATTTTCTTTTATAAGTAATCAAGATCTCATTAAAAGCTAATGTGTCCCTAGTACACAGGTCTGAGTGGATTATTTGGGGCTTCAAAGAGTTTTGTCTGTGGATTGACTTTAAAGGAAAAGAAAAAGAAGTGTTAAAGAAGAAAATAGAACCTTGGAATCTCACCAAGGCCTTCTAGGAGTCTCACCTAGAAGTATTTAATGGAGTCTCGCCATTAAAAGAAAATGTAATATGCTTAAAATGAAGCATAGTGTGCTGAAATTTATTAACTTCTAGGTGAGACTCCTAGAAGGCCTTGGTGAGATTCCAAGGTTCTATTTTCTTCAAATCGTACTTACATAAAAGTGTTATCCTAGCACAATAAGTAAAACATCAACTTGGAAAATGAAAATACTTTTGATAAGTAAATGAGACTCATACCAAGTGATGGGAAAAGAAAACCCAAGTAAAATAAACTACAATCATAAACAAACAATTACTAACTTAAATATCAAACACCCCCAAGTCCACAAAATTAGCATTGCTAATATGTAGAGCCTGTTGTAGATCCATTAGTGAATCTCATGTTGGCTTTGCAATTTTTAAGACTGCCTCCTTACAGATGGTCCCATAAGAAGAAACTAACCATTGTGGGAACGATTTAGGACTTACCTTAAAAACTATTTAGGAAGCATGTAATTGACTAGCTTTGCTTGGGACTCTTAGAAACTATTACAGAACCTGCACTGCTTAATCATGAAACTAACCCTTAATAGGCTAAAATAAACATTCCACAGGATGTTAGAATTAGAAACTGTCATAAAATTTTACCTGTTTTGAACTTCGTTTCAAAATTATGTGGGTGTTGCCTCCATCAAGTGTGCCTGTCAGTGTCACTAGATTTCATATGCTACATTGGAGAAAGCCAATAAACTCTTACTCCGTGTGAATGTGACATCTAGTTTAGAGGTGTAATCCGTCCTGTTTCTCTCCCCATGTTCATCCAGGTTTTGTTAGTACTGAGTGATTCTGCTTGTATTCTTCTTTCAGGGAGCAAGTTTTGCAGAGGTTATACAAATGACCGATATCTTTGAGGGTAGTATTATTAGAAGTGCTAGAAGGCTTGATGAGTTTTTGAATCAGGTAAATTGATCATATTTCTGGATATCGCATTCTATAATATTCAGTGTCATTTTCCATGGGAATTATTGTTTGCCTTGATACTTATCCTGTATGATGTTCTTTGATTTTCAGTTTTGAGTTTGGGTCTTGCATCAATCAGTATGATGATATTCTTTGATTTTCAGTTTGGAGTTTGGTCTTGCATCAATTAGTGATATTACATTATGTTACACAAATATTAGTATAGTAAGAGAGAGAAAAATATGATGACACAATATTTTTCCAGAGATGTCAAATGGCATTCCCTCCCCACTCAATAAAGGATGGAGGATGTGTAGAATTGGAAATCAAACATTAAATTAAATGAAATTGTTTTGTAAGCACAACTCTTGAAGCATGCAAAATATATAAAGACGAGGAAATGAGGTTGACTAAGAATTTTACAAATAAGTGGGTTAAAACTTAAAAAATGAAAGGAATGTTGTTATGAATATGGGTGGTGCTAAATGACAGTGAGCTGGTGGTGTTTCTAGTGGTGGTCCTATGGGTGCATCCAAAGACTGACATACAAAAGTTAAAGTGATATAGGAGAAATATGAGAAATTCTTTAAGATGATAATAAAAGGATATACAACTATATATGTGTAGTTTTGCATTTGTTTTGTACATTTTTCTTTATAAGTAATCGAAATATCATAAAAAGCGTAAGGCGTCCCAGGTATATAGGAAGTATGTAAGAGAAGCCACCTAGCTAGTAAGAGCAAAAAGAACAAAAAAATCATGATAACTAATCACCAAAGGAGAAACAAAAGTAACTGTCTAAAGATACAATGTATTGAAAATAAAGACTTAATCTCTTCTAAAGTCTTCTCATGGTCCTCAAAACTTCTATTATTCATTTCTCTACATAAACACCATAAAAGGCATGAAGTCACCATCTTCCACACAGCAGCACTTCGAATGCTGCCCTGCAGTCCACCAAAAATCCAAATCGACTACTCGTTTAGGCATAACCCAATACAACCCAAATTAATCAAGGAAAACATTCTAAATGGCACTAGCGACCTCACAATGAAGAAAAAAAAGGTCCATTTTTACATTATAGGTAGTAGTTGGTGTGTTGTCGGTTATTATTGATCCTCAAGGGTGTGTCCGCTCACTATTGTTTGGGTTGGAATATAGCGTAACTGGCTAGCTGGTGTCTCTCTTGAGAATCATTTGCTAAACATGGAGTATCAAGTATCAACAACAGCTTAGTACACCAAGTGCTTCTATTTAGATATTGCAAAACATGCAGATTTCACTTTCTTACGAGGGCAATTCTCTATTGAACAATCAAATGTATGCTGGGCCATATTTCCTGCAGTCCTTGCTTGAATCTAAATCATATGGTGCTGGAATTGTAGCTTCCTGATAGCTGAAGATGTAGCATTCAGAATATTTTTCTGAACTTCCGATTGCCTCTCTTTTTTATTTTCCCCGCCAGTTGCGTGGTGCTGCTCATGCCGTAGGAGAAGCTGATTTAGAGACCAAGTTTGCAGCAGCTAGCGAAAGCCTTCGGCGAGGTATAATGTTTGCCAATTCCCTGTATCTGTGAATTGTCTTCCTGCAGGACATCATATATTATTGGATTACATGCGCCCCTGGGAATGAAGACAATTGCCAGATCAGCATGCGAGGTATCCTGCTAGTGCCATGAGCTGACTTTATTTTCTCTTCCTTCCTCATTCCTATTAGTTTTCTGTTGCATTGAGTTGTTCCTTACACAGGCTTTCTTTTATATACTTTTTGCTTTTCAATCAAGTTTTAGTCCACATTGTATAAATGCAATCTAGGGAATTGACTTCCATTCTCATTCAGAACTTTTTAAATGATATTTAACAGTTTTCACTTTTCGTGTATGTTGTCCTTAAGCAACTTTTTTTCTTTTTCTCTTCTGCTTTTCCTTTTCCCTCCCATGTTCGTTTGTACTTAATTTGACTACGTTGTAGATGATATTGGAACTTTTAATAATATATGATCGAGGAAACATATTTTACCTTTGGGTTCTATGTGCACCAGAAATTCCTGTCTCTTGCAAAAAGGTTTATGGAACATGGGTTAAATTGACGTTTACAGAAATGCTAGGGGTACTAAATATTTTACCAAGAGAGAGGTACTAAAATGATGTGGAGTTCATTTATTGGTACCCGTTACATTTCTCTTGATTAATTATTTTGATAATCTCCAATAAATGAGCTTCACATCAATTTGGTAAGCCTCTTTTAGTAAAATATTTGGTACCTATAACATTTATCTTTTTCTTGACTCAACCGATTGAGAAGGGACGGAGTGAGTCAATTCAGCTTACCTAAAATTTAAAACTGAGGAAGCAATTTTAAACCGTGTCTAAAATCGCTGATGCTTCTATTTGTGAGGCAGCATCTCTATTAGAAATTTGGGACAATTAGGATTTAATTTTGGGATGCTTGGATTTGAGTGGGAATTTTTCATGGAGCAATAATATAGACTGCCATCCGACCAGAATCAATTTTTATAAAAAAAAATAAAATGGGATTTGGTCCCTTACAGTCCTGTCCCTTGAGGCTAGAATTTTAGGGAATCCTGATTGACTACCAATTGTCTGAAATAAAAGTAGCACATCCAAGAAGAAGGGGGGAAAAGTAAAATAAAATGCTCACTAGAGCACATGGCAATTCTAAATAAATTATCCTTTCTTTTATTGTCTGGACTTTTCTACGTCCTTTTTTGAAATGCTTTTTTAACACTACCTTTCATTTAGTGGAAACAATCAAAGCAAAAATGAAAATAGCACTTCCCATTCGATTCTTCTTCGGCCATTTACTTTGACCATTTTTTGCCCAAAATCATGCCCTAATCGGATCGAAAGCGACGGTTGAGTGGCTTGCAATGTGCAAGCTGAATTGCCCCCCCTTTCCACTCACATCAATCTTCTCCATTCCAACTGGGGCCTTCATCTCAAAATTACACACTAATTTGGCAATCACAAGGCTTAATATTGGTAGTGCAAGTATGATGCCCGGGCAACTCCTTCTACCCATGCCAAATGGTAAGAATCGGAAATCAACTTTTCCGCCAACTGCGGCATCCGTGCCACCTTCTTCTTCCAAGAACCGCTCCGGCCGAAATTCCTCAGGGTTTTTCCACCACTCGGGGTTGTTTGATAGCCACCACGCGTTAACTACTACCTTAGACTCTTTTGGAATGGTGTAACCCCCTAGCTTTGCTTCTTCAAGGTTCATATGGGGCACCAACAAAGGTATTGGGCTATGCAGCCTTAGTGTCTCTTTTACTGTGGCTTGCAAATAGGGTAGCTCATGGAGGTTAGATTCTGTGACTGGTTGACCCTTTAGGGCGGTTGAGATTTCATCGCGGATCTTGCGTTGGACAGTTGGATGGTTGACCAGCTCAGCTATGGCCCACTCCATGGACCACAATGTTGTTTCTATGGCTGCTACGTTGATGTTCTCCACTATGTATAACACATTTGCTTCACTGATTTCTCCTTTCATCTCAGCATCTATTATGTGATCAATGGCACAGCTTATTTTGTGTTTCTCTCCATTTGCAGCCATTATTTTCCTATAAACACAAAAGCAATGAAAACATTTTTAGCGGTCTAAAAAGAGAACAAATATATGTTAAATAGACTGGATTGAAGAAATTTCTTTAATTCAATTTAGAAGCATATCCATGAAATTTGTATTGCAATCAACCATTTTTATTAGAACGAGGAAACTTCACAAAAGACCCCAAAATTATTGTGCGTTTTGAGAAGATCCCCTTAAATTTAAAAAACTATCAATTTTACCCCTCAAACTTTCAATTTGATGAAATTTACTCCCTTCGTCAATTGTTGCCGTTAAAATCCCTAAAAGGACAAAATTACCCTTCTATTTTCTTTTTTTTTAAAAAAAAAAAAATTGCAAAAAAAAAGGTTGTTGGGCCACCTTGTGATTTTTTTTTTCATAATAATTTTTTCTTTTAAATTAAGGGTAAATGTGAAAGTTTATAAAAAAAAATCAGGGGTATAATGGTTATTGTATCATTTTTAACGTTTAAAAATTAACGAAGAATTTAAACTAACTATAATTAAAAATTGAAGAGTTCAAATTAGGAGTTTTTAAATTTTGAGGATTATTCTCAAAAACGCTCACAAAAGAGATTAATTAATTACCTTCTTTTCTCAACGAAGAAGTTATTGAAAAAAGCCAGCCGTCTACTCTGCAAATCTCTGCATTTGTTCAAGTAGCCTCTCAAAAAGGGTCGAAGCAGAGGAATGAAATCTCCATAATTATACTCAAAGCTCTGAGCCAACCGACTCCTCTCAGCATTAAACCGAGTCGCATCGATGAACAAAGGGTCCTCCTGCGACTCAAACTTTGCATCAAACATCATCCGATACATGATATTGTAGAGCATCAATTGCAGCCGCTTCCTGATCACCAACCCCTTCGTCTTCACCATCTCATCTTTCTTCAGATCATCAACAACAAGATCCATCTCCTCCTCCCACATGTCACTGTAGCTGTGCACAACTTTGTTGGTGAAAAACGGCAGAGTCATGATGCGGCGCATCTTCCGCCAATGATCGCTGTACACGGTGAACACCATGTCCTGCCCATTGCCGGTAAATATATCGAAGACCACGTTTCGCGGGCGCGACCCGAACTCGACACCCTGCGTGTGGAGGACTTGGGTGGCGAGCTCGGGGTTCGACACGACGGCTAAGTTTTTGGAGCCGAGTTTGAGGAGGAACAGGGGGCCGTAGGTTTGAGCCATGGTGGCTAAAACGCCGTGGTTTAAGTCATTGCCAACTTGCAGCCAGTTTCCGAATATTGGAATGGAGAAAGGGCCTGGCGGGAGGTTGGCGGAGCTGCGGCGGCGGCCGAAGTAGAAGACAATGAGGGGAAGTAGTGGGAGGGTGGCTGAGAGAAGGGTTGGGGAGAAGAAGAAGTTGGTGGCTGAAATAAGGAATATTACTGTGATAATGGTTGTTGCAAAGAGATGAGCCATGGTGAGAGAGAGAGAGGAAAAGAGGAAGAAAAAGGAAGAATGTGGGAGTTGAGAAGGAGAGGGAAATGGGTTAGGCTTTATATATACTGAGAAGTAGTGGGGGTAGGAGGGTTGGTGTTCAATGGTTTTTACAGAATCCATGGGCGATCTATTGAAACCAAGGTAGGAGGAGGAGGAGGAGGAGTCAGTTTTCCGACTTGTCATGAGGTCAAAGCTTCAGTTGGTTGGTGTAATGCTTCCAACGTCATCCTCATCTCTCTTTGATTTTTTCAAAATTATTTAATTCAGTATAAATATAAATATAAAAAAATGAAAAAACAAAATAAAAAATTTAGGTGGCGGCTGAATCAAGGATAGAATTTTTCTCCAAATTGGGTTGGAGGAAGTTTTTTCAACTTAATCTATAAAAATGACATGTGTCCATTAAACATGTGAAAAATACATGCTTTTTTTAATAGTATAAACAAAATTGAAATAAATTTTATTGAAAACTTATGTGCATCTCACATGCTATAAAAAAAAAATGACACATTCCTTCAAAAAAAAAAAAAAAAGGACACATGTTATTTTTATAGATAGGTTAAGTTGAAAGAACTTCTTCTAACTCAGTTTGAAGAAAAACTCTGTCTCGAAATCACCTTTAAATTACGAGGTGGGTTCCGCAACCCCTCTATATGGGGTGCTCGAAATATAGTGGCAACTCAAAGAGTCAGCGGAGCCCATTATCAGCTATTAGTTTTTCTTTTTAATGATGAGAGTATATGAGTTTGTGGGTTCAAGATCTATACGCTTGGAGTGTTCAAATTATACTGCAAATCAAGCAGCCCAAAGGGGCAATAGAACCCACCTTCCCTAGGAATGTAGAGTTCCGCACGCCAATATGAGTTATCTGAATTGTAGTGTATTGTAGTGTAATTGTAGTTATCTGGCGTGCATCACTGTTGATGCACGCCAGGCGTGGTCAATATCTTTACCCAAAATCTTAATTGGAGGTTAATGGAGTGTTAAGTACGGAAAGGAGCAGTAAATGGTAGGTCTCCATATTTTATTGGGGTGTTTTCACATAATCTACACTCTATAGGCCTAATATTTCAACCTTTCCACCAACCCAATCAACAATGGTAGCTGGTTAATGGTTTTGGGTCCTTTCCGAGAAAAGGACACGAATGCGTGAATTGGGGCCCATGAAGTCTTGCACGGCAAATCTGACTTCAATTTGGCCAGGTCAAAGGTTTAAGAATTGCAGCTTAATTATCACACGTGAAAAAATTAAAGTCACGCATTTGAATTTAAATATAAGTAAATAGGTTTGGGACTAACTCGCTTTTGCGGGAAGGAGATGCAATTAACATTATCTTTGTCATTTAGCATCGGTCACATTTTAAAGACCGGAATTTTGTTTCGATTAGTTCTGGTATTAAAGTAAACTTGCTTTATTTGTATATAGCGGAAAGTTTGTAAAGTTTTTAGGAGTGCAAATTATAGTGCACGTTTTTTAACTAGATAGGTCACCTTCAATTTTGTGTTTGGAAGCATTCACGCTAGGCCACTTATTCTTTCTTCTATCCTGATCAAAAATTGAAAAGATCCCGCTTTATTACCTTTTCTTTATTGGCTTAGATTTTATTTTATTTTATATATTTTTTTTAAGTAAATAGCTTTGTGATATGAAGTGGATCCACCACAACCAAGATATTTAGTTGATGCCTTGTTTCGTTCCACACTGAAATCACTATAAATGGTTGAAAAATGTTTGAAGTATGAGACTTTTTACTACGTTTTCTTTATAAATTTAGGTGACAGTATATATGAATATCACGTGGCACTACCATGGTAAAAAATTAAGCAATAAACTTTTGACAAGTAAGTTTAATTGTTTAGTAGATATGGTAAGTGTTACATAAAGTACTGTAAAGTCAATTTATAAAAGACTTGTAGTAAAAGTTGTAGTGCCCTTAACAGTACTCTAAATGGTTTCGTGCCTGATAAAAGAGGATTAAAAAAATTACAAAAGTAAAAGATGAAAGTAAAAAAGAAAAATTAGAGAGGATAGATAGTACTTGAGAAATAGAAACTCTTTTTTCTTTTGGCCTTCGAATAATATATACTCATTTATAACATTTAGAAATACGTGAGTATCACTGTTGGACCACCAAAACACAATTCATGGAGATGGACCAATAGTGCAAACTCATTATTGGACCACCAAAAACTTTAGTAGATAATATAAATGGTGTAAAAATAATTAATTATTAGGATAAAGCTTAGAGTTTAGATAACATGTTCAAACTCATTAAAATAACACTTTTTATTTTTTTATTTTTTTATAAACTTAACAAACCAAACCTAGTATGTTCCTGTTGTATCCTCTATCTATGGTAATCTTGTCGATGACATGAATATTAAATGAGAAATCAAGGAGTTATAGTAACAACATTGTCATATAAATTGGTAGTTTGCCATGAAAAAAAAATAAGAAGATAGAAATTGATAGTTTAAAAATGATATGATGAATCTTTAAAATAAGCCCCTTTTTGGCTTTGGGGTTTCGGCCTTAGCCCAAAAAGACGTTTCAATTTTTCACTAAACGAGCGTAGGGAGAGTAAGTGAGAGAGTCCAAAGCGCTTTTTCATGCCAAAAAAAAATGTTGGGCCCTCCCCGATGGAGCAAACACCAAATGGGATCTAAGCATTGAATGATAGGCGAGAAAGCATTAGATTCGACGAGTCCAAAGGTTATTTTAGCTAGTCAAGATGTAACTTTGGATGAAGACATAGTTGCATTGGGTCAACTACTCTAGTTCAAAAATTGATACCTCGTTACATAGCTCACTAAATTTGGTGAGCATTTTAGAAAAAAAAAAAAAAAAAAAAAGACTTCTAATAAGACATGCACATGACTTTATAATGTAGATTCTTGAAAGAAAAAAAAAAGAATATTTAAATGGAATAGTACAAATTATCGTTCAAATATATGATGATATGTACCTGCTTTGAAAAAGTGGATAATTAAAATTAATTAAAATATTTAACACGAATTCATTCTATTCACATGCCAAAAGAGAGGCTCCTTACTTAAGAAAAAAAGAAAAGAAAAGAAAAAGGTCGTCAGAAGCACAAAATAAATCTATTTCAACAAATGAGTTATGATATAAGGAGGACTAGAATCCTCATTAAGTTATCCCAAATGTAATGTGGCTTTTAAAATTACCAATAAATTAAAAATTCAACAATAATCATCTCACATTTAATGATGATTTTAAAGCCACATCACATTTGAGAGAACTCAAGGAAGACTATAGTCTTCCTAATATCTTTACTCACTCCTTTGAAGAGGAGATATGATACCATTTGGTTATGACACTTCAATAAGTAATCATATAAGAAATACTAGAGTCTTTATAGAATCCTCTCAAATGTGATGTGACATTTAAAATCACCAATAGATTAAAATTTAATAGTGATCATCTTAAATTCAATGATGATTTTAAAAGCCACGTCACATTTGTAAGGACTCTAATCCTCCTTATATCGTTAGTGCACTTTAACATGCATGAGTTTATCACCATATTCCATCCATGAAGATAACTATTTTACAATTGCGAGGTCCAAAAATATCATATTAAGATATTATTTAATCTAAAAAAATTAAATATTTAAATTTTATACAAATTATATTATTAAATCATTACTTATTCTAAATTTGATTAATTAAAAATAATAAAAATAATACTTTATTATTCTCCTTAATTGCATGTAGGCTCGAGATCCAAACTAAAACAGAGAGTAAACTTGAGAATTATTATTCAACCTCACGACTAAAATAATATGTTAAATTATTACTTATTCACATATTATATTAATTATTCTTTTATGTGACTCCTCCTAACTTGTGTCATTTATTCAATAATTAGATTATTAATTGCATTATATAAATGTCAATTCATAGTGAAAAAAATAGAGAACTATTTGATTTTTATTTTTTATAAACATATAAGTTCTACAGATTTAATGTTGATTTTTTTTTTTTTTTTTTTAAAAAGACAAAAAAA
>NC_081546.1:25683328-25684631 GCF_901000735.1 Corylus avellana
TGTGACCGATGCTAAATGACAAAGATAATGTTAATTGCATCTCCTTTCAGCAAAAGCGAGTTAGTCCCAAACCTATTTACTTATATTTAAATTCAAATGCGTGACTTTATTTTATTTTTTTCACGTGTGATAATTAAGCTGCAATTCTTAAACCTTTGACCTGGCCAAATTGAAGTCAGATTTGCCGTGCAAGACTTCATGGGCCCCAATTCACGCATTCGTGTCCTTTTCTCGAATAGGACCCAAAACCATTAACCAGCTACCATTGTTGATTGGGTTGGTGGAAAGGTTGAAATTTTTGACCTATAGAGTGTAGATTTTGTGAAAACACCCCAATAAAATATGGAGACCTACCATTTACTGCTCCTTTCCGTTCTTAGCACTCCATTAACCTCCAATTAAGATTTTTATCAATTGGGGCGTTTGAATTACACTACAATTCAGATAACTCATATTGGCGTGCGAAACTCTCATTCCTAGGGAAGGTGGGTTCTATTGCCCCTTTGGGCTGCTTGATTTGCAGTATAATTTGAACACTCCAAGCGTAATAGATCTTGAACCCACAAACTCATATACTCTCATCATTAAAAAGAAAAGTTAATAGCTGATAATGGGCTCCGCTGACTCTTTGAGTTGCCACTATATTTCGAGCACCCCATATAGAGGGGGTTGCGGAACCCACCTCGTAATTTAAAGGTGATTTTGAGACAGAGTTTTTCTTCAAATTGAGTTAAAGGAAGTTCTTTCAACTTAACCTATCTATAAAAATAACATGTGTCCTTTTTTTTAATAGCATGTGAGATGCACATGAGTTTTCAATAAAATTTATTTCAATTTTGTCTCAACTATTAAAAAAAGCATGTGTTTTTTACATGTTTAATGGACACATGTCACTTTTATAGATTAAGTTGAAAAAACTTCCTCCAACTCAGTTTGGAGAAAAACTCTATCCGTGATTCAGCCGCCACCTCAATTTTTTATTTTATTTTTTCATTTTTTATATTTATATTTATACTGAATTAAATAATTTTAAAAAAATCAAAGAGAGATGAGGATGACGTTGGAAGCATTACACCAACCAACTGAAGCTTTGACTCATGACAAGTCGGAAAACTGACTCCTCCTCCTCCTCCTCCTACCTTGGTTTCAATAGATCGCCCATGGATTCTGTAAAAACCATTGAACACCAACCCTCCTACCCCCACTACTCCTCAGTATATATAAAGCCTAACCCATTTCCCTCTCCTTCTCAACTCCCACATTCTTCCTTCTTCTTCCTCTTTCCCTCTCTCTCTCACCATGG
>NC_081546.1:25684731-25715373 GCF_901000735.1 Corylus avellana
CTTTTCTCAACGAAGAAGTTATTGAAAAAAGCCAGCCGTCTACTCTGCAAATCTCTGCATTTGTTCAAGTAGCCTCTCAAAAAGGGTCGAAGCAGAGGAATGAAATCTCCATAATTATACTCAAAGCTCTGAGCCAACCGACTCCTCTCAGCATTAAACCGAGTCGCATCGATGAACAAAGGGTCCTCCTGCGACTCAAACTTTGCATCAAACATCATCCGATACATGATATTGTAGAGCATCAATTGCAGCCGCTTCCTGATCACCAACCCCTTCGTCTTCACCATCTCATCTTTCTTCAGATCATCAACAACAAGATCCATCTCCTCCTCCCACATGTCACTGTAGCTGTGCACAACTTTGTTGGTGAAAAACGGCAGAGTCATGATGCGGCGCATCTTCCGCCAATGATCGCTGTACACGGTGAACACCATGTCCTGCCCATTGCCGGTAAATATATCGAAGACCACGTTTCGCGGGCGCGACCCGAACTCGACACCCTGCGTGTGGAGGACTTGGGTGGCGAGCTCGGGGTTCGACACGACGGCTAAGTTTTTGGAGCCGAGTTTGAGGAGGAACAGGGGGCCGTAGGTTTGAGCCATGGTGGCTAAAACGCCGTGGTTTAAGTCATTGCCAACTTGCAGCCAGTTTCCGAATATTGGAATGGAGAAAGGGCCTGGCGGGAGGTTGGCGGAGCTGCGGCGGCGGCCGAAGTAGAAGACAATGAGGGGAAGTAGTGGGAGGGTGGCTGAGAGAAGGGTTGGGGAGAAGAAGAAGTTGGTGGCTGAAATAAGGAATATTACTGTGATAATGGTTGTTGCAAAGAGATGAGCCATGGTGAGAGAGAGAGAGGAAAAGAGGAAGAAAAAGGAAGAATGTGGGAGTTGAGAAGGAGAGGGAAATGGGTTAGGCTTTATATATACTGAGAAGTAGTGGGGGTAGGAGGGTTGGTGTTCAATGGTTTTTACAGAATCCATGGGCGATCTATTGAAACCAAGGTAGGAGGAGGAGGAGGAGGAGTCAGTTTTCCGACTTGTCATGAGGTCAAAGCTTCAGTTGGTTGGTGTAATGCTTCCAACGTCATCCTCATCTCTCTTTGATTTTTTCAAAATTATTTAATTCAGTATAAATATAAATATAAAAAAATGAAAAAACAAAATAAAAAATTTAGGTGGCGGCTGAATCAAGGATAGAATTTTTCTCCAAATTGGGTTGGAGGAAGTTTTTTCAACTTAATCTATAAAAATGACATGTGTCCATTAAACATGTGAAAAATACATGCTTTTTTTAATAGTATAAACAAAATTGAAATAAATTTTATTGAAAACTTATGTGCATCTCACATGCTATAAAAAAAAAATGACACATTCCTTCAAAAAAAAAAAAAAAAGGACACATGTTATTTTTATAGATAGGTTAAGTTGAAAGAACTTCTTCTAACTCAGTTTGAAGAAAAACTCTGTCTCGAAATCACCTTTAAATTACGAGGTGGGTTCCGCAACCCCTCTATATGGGGTGCTCGAAATATAGTGGCAACTCAAAGAGTCAGCGGAGCCCATTATCAGCTATTAGTTTTTCTTTTTAATGATGAGAGTATATGAGTTTGTGGGTTCAAGATCTATACGCTTGGAGTGTTCAAATTATACTGCAAATCAAGCAGCCCAAAGGGGCAATAGAACCCACCTTCCCTAGGAATGTAGAGTTCCGCACGCCAATATGAGTTATCTGAATTGTAGTGTATTGTAGTGTAATTGTAGTTATCTGGCGTGCATCACTGTTGATGCACGCCAGGCGTGGTCAATATCTTTACCCAAAATCTTAATTGGAGGTTAATGGAGTGTTAAGTACGGAAAGGAGCAGTAAATGGTAGGTCTCCATATTTTATTGGGGTGTTTTCACATAATCTACACTCTATAGGCCTAATATTTCAACCTTTCCACCAACCCAATCAACAATGGTAGCTGGTTAATGGTTTTGGGTCCTTTCCGAGAAAAGGACACGAATGCGTGAATTGGGGCCCATGAAGTCTTGCACGGCAAATCTGACTTCAATTTGGCCAGGTCAAAGGTTTAAGAATTGCAGCTTAATTATCACACGTGAAAAAATTAAAGTCACGCATTTGAATTTAAATATAAGTAAATAGGTTTGGGACTAACTCGCTTTTGCGGGAAGGAGATGCAATTAACATTATCTTTGTCATTTAGCATCGGTCACATTTTAAAGACCGGAATTTTGTTTCGATTAGTTCTGGTATTAAAGTAAACTTGCTTTATTTGTATATAGCGGAAAGTTTGTAAAGTTTTTAGGAGTGCAAATTATAGTGCACGTTTTTTAACTAGATAGGTCACCTTCAATTTTGTGTTTGGAAGCATTCACGCTAGGCCACTTATTCTTTCTTCTATCCTGATCAAAAATTGAAAAGATCCCGCTTTATTACCTTTTCTTTATTGGCTTAGATTTTATTTTATTTTATATATTTTTTTTAAGTAAATAGCTTTGTGATATGAAGTGGATCCACCACAACCAAGATATTTAGTTGATGCCTTGTTTCGTTCCACACTGAAATCACTATAAATGGTTGAAAAATGTTTGAAGTATGAGACTTTTTACTACGTTTTCTTTATAAATTTAGGTGACAGTATATATGAATATCACGTGGCACTACCATGGTAAAAAATTAAGCAATAAACTTTTGACAAGTAAGTTTAATTGTTTAGTAGATATGGTAAGTGTTACATAAAGTACTGTAAAGTCAATTTATAAAAGACTTGTAGTAAAAGTTGTAGTGCCCTTAACAGTACTCTAAATGGTTTCGTGCCTGATAAAAGAGGATTAAAAAAATTACAAAAGTAAAAGATGAAAGTAAAAAAGAAAAATTAGAGAGGATAGATAGTACTTGAGAAATAGAAACTCTTTTTTCTTTTGGCCTTCGAATAATATATACTCATTTATAACATTTAGAAATACGTGAGTATCACTGTTGGACCACCAAAACACAATTCATGGAGATGGACCAATAGTGCAAACTCATTATTGGACCACCAAAAACTTTAGTAGATAATATAAATGGTGTAAAAATAATTAATTATTAGGATAAAGCTTAGAGTTTAGATAACATGTTCAAACTCATTAAAATAACACTTTTTATTTTTTTATTTTTTTATAAACTTAACAAACCAAACCTAGTATGTTCCTGTTGTATCCTCTATCTATGGTAATCTTGTCGATGACATGAATATTAAATGAGAAATCAAGGAGTTATAGTAACAACATTGTCATATAAATTGGTAGTTTGCCATGAAAAAAAAATAAGAAGATAGAAATTGATAGTTTAAAAATGATATGATGAATCTTTAAAATAAGCCCCTTTTTGGCTTTGGGGTTTCGGCCTTAGCCCAAAAAGACGTTTCAATTTTTCACTAAACGAGCGTAGGGAGAGTAAGTGAGAGAGTCCAAAGCGCTTTTTCATGCCAAAAAAAAATGTTGGGCCCTCCCCGATGGAGCAAACACCAAATGGGATCTAAGCATTGAATGATAGGCGAGAAAGCATTAGATTCGACGAGTCCAAAGGTTATTTTAGCTAGTCAAGATGTAACTTTGGATGAAGACATAGTTGCATTGGGTCAACTACTCTAGTTCAAAAATTGATACCTCGTTACATAGCTCACTAAATTTGGTGAGCATTTTAGAAAAAAAAAAAAAAAAAAAAAGACTTCTAATAAGACATGCACATGACTTTATAATGTAGATTCTTGAAAGAAAAAAAAAAGAATATTTAAATGGAATAGTACAAATTATCGTTCAAATATATGATGATATGTACCTGCTTTGAAAAAGTGGATAATTAAAATTAATTAAAATATTTAACACGAATTCATTCTATTCACATGCCAAAAGAGAGGCTCCTTACTTAAGAAAAAAAGAAAAGAAAAGAAAAAGGTCGTCAGAAGCACAAAATAAATCTATTTCAACAAATGAGTTATGATATAAGGAGGACTAGAATCCTCATTAAGTTATCCCAAATGTAATGTGGCTTTTAAAATTACCAATAAATTAAAAATTCAACAATAATCATCTCACATTTAATGATGATTTTAAAGCCACATCACATTTGAGAGAACTCAAGGAAGACTATAGTCTTCCTAATATCTTTACTCACTCCTTTGAAGAGGAGATATGATACCATTTGGTTATGACACTTCAATAAGTAATCATATAAGAAATACTAGAGTCTTTATAGAATCCTCTCAAATGTGATGTGACATTTAAAATCACCAATAGATTAAAATTTAATAGTGATCATCTTAAATTCAATGATGATTTTAAAAGCCACGTCACATTTGTAAGGACTCTAATCCTCCTTATATCGTTAGTGCACTTTAACATGCATGAGTTTATCACCATATTCCATCCATGAAGATAACTATTTTACAATTGCGAGGTCCAAAAATATCATATTAAGATATTATTTAATCTAAAAAAATTAAATATTTAAATTTTATACAAATTATATTATTAAATCATTACTTATTCTAAATTTGATTAATTAAAAATAATAAAAATAATACTTTATTATTCTCCTTAATTGCATGTAGGCTCGAGATCCAAACTAAAACAGAGAGTAAACTTGAGAATTATTATTCAACCTCACGACTAAAATAATATGTTAAATTATTACTTATTCACATATTATATTAATTATTCTTTTATGTGACTCCTCCTAACTTGTGTCATTTATTCAATAATTAGATTATTAATTGCATTATATAAATGTCAATTCATAGTGAAAAAAATAGAGAACTATTTGATTTTTATTTTTTATAAACATATAAGTTCTACAGATTTAATGTTGATTTTTTTTTTTTAAAAAAAAATAAGTAAGTGATAAATGTACGTGTAATGCTTAAAATAATAATAATAATAATAATAAAAATAAAGCAAAGAAATGCAAAATATAACTAGCGGAAAAGTCAAGCACTTGTACTGTTGTACACACACACAGGCGGAGCTTCCAATCTGCTAACTTCCCTCGTTTTCATCGACATCTCCTCAGTCCTCCCATCAGACTTCTTCAAATCCCAACGGCTTCACCCACTCTCGCTACTTTCCTCTTGTCTTTCTCTCTTCCCAAGTAACATTCTTTCTATCTCTCTCTCAAACACTCTCTGAAATTTTGGATCAGAACCTGCCATTATCGTTCCCATTCTAGAGGTATTTTTCACACTTACCGTTGGATAATGATGCTAAGATTGATATCAGTTTTTATTTGATTCAAATGGGTTTGTTTTGTTTTAGGCATTCTTTGTTTCCCTTCGTTCTGAAAATGGATGCCACAATGCCTTTGTGTAAATCTGTCACCTCACCTCCTGTAAGTCCCTCTATAACTCATTTTCTTGTTTCTTTGAATTTAATTTCTGGTGCTAAGTGTTGGGTTGTGCTCAAATTGGTGGATTGTGAAATGGGTCAGAAAGGAATCTTTACATTATCAAAAAATTCACTTTTTTTGTTTGGGTTTTCTTGATGCAATGGAAGGGTTTATTTGTGGGAAGAAGTGGGGGAATCAGAAGTTCCCAATGTAGCTTTATGTTGGGAAGTAGATTGAGCTTTCCTAGGCAAAGAGCTCAGGGTGCACAAGTTAGTAGCATCAAATCTAAGAAGCGTGGAGGAGCTCTCTATGCTACATGTCGCGCTGATAAGATTCTTGTGGCAAATAGAGGAGAAATTGCTGTTCGAGTTATTAGAACTGCGCATGAGATGGGGATACCTTGTGTGGCTGTTTACTCGACCATAGACAAGGACGCACTTCATGTGAAATTGGCTGATGAATCGCTTTGCATTGGTGAAGCACCAAGCAGTCAGTCGTAAGTGCTTATAGTTTCATTTTCTTATTTTTGTTCCTTTAATGTTTGTTCCCATAGTTTCATTATTATATATGCATCTTCCTTTCTATATATGCCAGCAAATCTTTGTTATATGTGCCTTTATGTTTCGTTGATGAAACGGGTAATCTTGTTGGGATAAATAATGATGGTTAGGAACAAATGAGAAAAACTGATTTTAAAGAACTTTTTTTTTTGGTACCAAATCCTGTAGGAGTGCACTCCCAATAAAATTTAGAGGATGAATCCTCTTAGATATGGTTGGAGATGTCACTAAAATCTGTGATGGAGCTATAAATTTTTGTCACTCATTAATGTTTTATGCTGATGTTCAATCCATTCTCTGCCCATAGACTAAGAGCTGCCAAGTCAAGCTTTATTTGTGCTGCCTGCATTACTTTCCACCTCATAAATTGAGGACATATTTAACGTTATAAAGATTGAAATAGGTAAAGCAAGCGCAAAACCTCATTGCATTGTTACTTAGCCTTGAAATCTGCAAAATAAAAACTAGAAGTTAGAGTTTAATATAAAGAGTATGGTTCATGTTTTTTGTATACTTTTTTGCGTACATCAGTTGGAACACTATAGCATTTTTTTTATTACCTATTTATTATTTTTCAGTCTGTTATTGAGACTTTAACTTCCAGAAAATTTTCTTTCTAATAAGGGTATAACTCTAAGTTGGCTGTGCAGTATCGGTTTTGAAGGATAAAGCATAAAGATCCAGTTGCAAAGAATATTGTTGAATACAACAAAGTTTCACGACCCATTTGCAATTCTAGCTAGTTTAGTAATGTTTCAAATATTTTCCTCCTCACAAGTTTAGTTTAGTTTCGGCTTCCTCACATTTGTAATATGGAAGTGGCATTTTCTCCAGGATCTCTTTTGGATGGGTTATGTTCTTTAAGAATTATACTATTGCAGGCCGTAATGACACTGAATGATGTTTGAAAGTTGTTTCTTTCTTAAGGAAACCTCAAAGATAAATTTGATAAATATATTTATGTCATTAATTTTGGTCTCAATATTTGCATTTTCCTCCAGTTTAGTTCTTGGTATGGGTGATAGTGGTGTAACATGCATGCTGATCTGTTTATTACAGGTATTTGTTAATTCCAAACGTTTTATCTGCTGCTATCAGCCGTAAGTGTACAATGCTGCATCCTGGATATGGGTTCCTTGCTGAGAATGCAGTATTTGTTGAAATGTGCAGAGAACATGGAATCAACTTTATTGGGCCTAATGTAAGTACCTCAACTTTGTTGGGCCTAATGTAAGTACCTCAAATACCTCAAGAACCTATCTTTTAAGGGGTCAGACTATGTTATTTAATGTGGCATTTCTTGTCAAAATTCCACGTAAGTTGAGTAAGAGATTTATATCTTAATTCCCAAAGTGATCCCTTTCATGGATCCGTTGTGTGTGAATAACACATTTAACTGATAATAAATTTACCAGTCACTACACTCCAAAGGGTTTTGTTTTGTTTTTGTTTTTTTTTTTTTTCTCTTTCCCCACCTATAAGGGGTGTCTTGCATACTTCTCGTGAACAAGGTCTCTCCCTTATTGTGTTTTCTTTTAATAGAATTTATTACAAAGTCTTGAGGCTTAATTTCTTTTGTTTATGTATGTTGAATTTCTAAACAGATGGTTAAATTTTCTGTCACATATAGAAAGATGTTATTGAGAGTCCATGGTTGAAGTCATTTCGCATTTCAAGAGTTTGGTCAAGAAATTTGAATTCCTGGTTACATTTTGCAGCCTGACAGTATCCGTGTTATGGGTGACAAGTCAACGGCTAGAGAGACGATGAAGAAAGCAGGTGTTCCAACCGTACCAGGAAGTGACGGACTGTTGCAGGTATCATGCGTCACTTGTGATGTTATAGTATTTTACAACTTGGTAAAAATTTGTGAGATCACTTTTGTTATTGTTTGGAAAAACGTCTTTTTACCATAATTGCTATTACAGAGCACAGAAGAAGCAGTCAAGCTTGCCCATGAGATTGGATTTCCTGTTATGATTAAGGTAAATAATCTTGTCTTTGTGATTTGTTTTATGATGGTTAGTACACAGTGTGCCTTTTGTGGCACCTGGAATTACAATAGACATCCACTCTATCTTTATTGGCTAACTTATGAGTAGTAGGAATTTTATTTTGCTTCTGACTAGAATATATCTGCTTAATTTTCGGGGGCTTATGATGAGCAAACAAAATAGCAATTACAGAGTTAATAAATACCATTATCTCTAAGTATGTATTACCAATAGAACATCAAAATAGACTGGAAAGAGCAAATTGGTGTCACAAACACCTATAAATTAATAAAGCTACTCATCAGATGAAAAATTTAATATTTTCTTTTTAAGGAAAGCAAACATACTTATAAAATGGTCCAAGCCATGAAATTGTTTAATTGAAACTATATGAAAAGTGGAGTGTACTTGTCACTTATTTTTACATTTTTTTGTTCTTTTTCAAAACCCTTTGGGTTTAAGGTTTGACATGAATTCAAGTGTAGAGGTCTGTGAGAAACACTTCAGTGAGTGATTATCTCCTTTACAACTATTGCAGTTGTTAATTGTTACCCATAAATGTGTTAAGAATGGTTTCACTACATTGTGCATACTTATTCAACATCCCTAGGTCTATTCTCTACAATCTCATGATTTCTATGTTGCATGTCTACATAAGAGATTAAGCGCAATTGAAACAATTGAAACAATGCCTTGCATCAACTCATCAAAATTCTTGCAAAGGGGTCAATCTTAGTGTTTAGAAGAATAATGAAAACAATATCCCCGAACTCCTACAACTCTGCAGTTAAATGAAGTATTAAATCTCATCTTTATTCCTTATTGAATTTTCTGTGAACATTTTATGCTTTCAAGGCAACAGCAGGTGGTGGAGGTCGTGGCATGCGTCTAGCTAAACATCCTGATGAGTTTGTGAAGTTACTACAGGTATATCTCCCAATGCATTTTCCTGTTATGTTACTTCAGGATGCCTGCTATATAAACTGTTTGATGTTTGAACTTCCATAAATTTCTAGTCACCTCTTAAAAGTTGATGTTTGTTCCATTGTGAAAAAAAAAAGGTGTTGAATGGTTTAAAACTTCATGATCTCCCTCTTGTAAGTTATATTAATTATTTTATGGTAGCACCTCTGTCCTACATAAGCATGGTGTGAAGGGTGAAGTCATGAAATTTGCTTGCTTGTTTCTGTGAATTTTTTTATTAAATTGAGTCTGATTCAATTTGCAGCAAGCCAAGAGTGAGGCTGCAGCTGCCTTTGGAAATGATGGAGTGTATTTGGAGAAGTACGTTCAAAATCCGAGGCACATTGAGTTCCAGGTGACTTCTGGGTGTTTTGATATCTTTTCAAATCTATCATCTCTTAAAGTTACAAAGGAATTTCATTTAACTAAGTCAGAAACTCAAGAAGGGTCACTTACAAGGAGAACAAGTCCGTACTTCATGGAGACATTCTATTTGACTGTTCTTTTATTGAAAAAATTACTCAGTATTTCTGGATCTTTAAGCTCAGCTGGAGAAATCATGCAGTTGATTTATGGACCATTAAGGGCGTCCTGAGTGCTCTAGATTTGCCCACTAATAGACTACATGATCCCAGGCTCTATGCAAACTTCAGAATGTGCTACTTCCAGTCAGTTTAATCAAAGGTTTCAGTTATTCTAATGTTCCAAACTCATAGCAGCTTGTTGTAAATGATTTGCATTTCTCTAGTCAAGATGGAAATGGTTATCCATTCATAAAGGTAAATCATGGATAAACAGTTTCAATGAGCAACAGTGGGAAGCTTTGTTTTAGATTTAGATGAGTGTACAGATAAGGTCAATTAGCCCTTTTCATGCCATAGGTTTATGTATATACTACAGTAAAGATTCATTTGAATTCTAAAGGTGTTGATTCAGGAATGTTCATTACCATAAAACTGAGTCGACTTGGATAGGTTGATTCTGGACACGAGAATTTTTTATTTTGGGTGGTAGAAAGTAGAGAAATAATATTGAGTTGTTGACATATTGTTTAGTAAGGTAATATTGGCCGAGAAATGAAGAAATAAAGGGCAAGGTAATATATAGTGTGTTTTTAGTTGATTTTAATTTTAATTTTAAGTTTAATTTGCCAATCTGAATCCTGCATGCAACTTTTGGTTCATCCCTAGCGTTCTATATGGTTTTACAGGTTCTTGCGGATAAATATGGCAATGTTGTTCACTTTGGAGAGCGTGATTGCAGCATCCAGGTAAAGGAACCCACTCATTCCTCCTTTTATTTTTGGGACAGTTTGTCAAACTGATTTCTGAGTGGTTGCTGAATCCCACTATGAAAATAGAGCTTGCTTCATATTCAAAATTGAATAACCAAGTTGTAAGTTCTATAGGCAAACGGAAGTATCTGAAGCTGGTAAATACTTTTATCGAGTTTTGATCTGTTCAAGTCAAAAAATAGAGACCTTACTTCCCAACTCTATTCACATTTTGGCTTTTGTTTTGTTATTGTATAACGTTAAAATTGAGGTGGTTTTGGAAGGCTTTTGGGTGAAGTCTCTTGCAACTACTTTTGAAATGCAAGTAAATAATATGTTTTAAGCCCTCTTGACTGTGCCTTTTGTACAGAGACGGAATCAAAAGCTGCTGGAAGAAGCACCCTCTCCTGCATTGACCCCTGAGTTGCGGAAGGCCATGGGTGATGCAGCAGTTGCAGCAGCAGCATCTATAGGTTATATTGGTGTTGGAACAGTTGAGTTTCTTTTGGATGAAAGAGGTTCCTTCTACTTTATGGAAATGAACACCCGGATCCAGGTAGAAATAATTTCTTGAGAATGCAGATTTGAATAAGAATGTTTCAAAACATACCTGTTTTAGGGGACTAATCACAAGTAATGGTATGCTTTTCCATTTGGGTTGACTGGGGGGACTCAGGTTGAGCATCCTGTGACAGAAATGATCTCCTCTGTGGACTTGATTGAGGAACAAATTCTTGTAGCTATGGGAGAAAAACTCCGGTACAAACAGGTAGCGAGAAAGGGATACCCTAGTTATAAGCCTTGAGCATAAAATATTTTATCCAAGAAAAGAAAGAAGTCCGTAGCATAAAATTCAATGCGTTTACTTTCTTGCTGGGATTCTATCTACAGGAAGATATTGTGCTTAGAGGACATTCAATTGAATGCCGAATCAACGCAGAAGATGCCTTCAAAGGATTTCGACCTGGACCAGGTATGTTTAGAGAATGTGCCTGTGGTCTATTTCTTGCATGCATGTGATGCACCGAAATCCTTTCTGAGATACTGTTCTCTCAAGTTTGTTAGATTGCCTAACAAGTGCCATTTGCATGCAGCTGGGCCATGTAATAATGTTGCTAAATTTTCCTTTATTAGAATGTAGTCAAGCCCTAATAACTAATAGGTTACAGGCTTCAAGTTGCTAGTTTTACCCTTTTTATTCAGTGTATGCTTTGATGCGTACTTCCTTGCGAGTTTCAGAATACTAGAATGAAACAAATTAGCATGGTGGTTTCAATATATTCTATACTATACCAAGTAATATATAATTGTTGTCAATCTTTTCTATCTACTTTGGACAACAGGGAGAATAACTGCATATTTGCCATCTGGAGGTCCGTTTGTTAGAATGGATAGCCATGTTTATCCTGACTATGTGGTTCCTCCGAGCTATGATTCCCTTCTTGGAAAGGTCAGTAACACTTTTCCTTTTAGTAGTTTATGTTTCTCCTTGTGTGATGTGGTGTATATATCAGTTGATCTCATCGAGTATTAGTGTGGATGCATGCTGATTCATAGTGTGCTGTTGCATCCGTGTATTCTGTGTGCTCAGAATTGTTTGTGTATCAATAATCTATATGGTTCAGTTCATGCAGATATTAGTAGTATAGTTGTAAATGAGGGGCACTTTTCTGCCCTGGTGACTCTACTTATATCTATATATTTTAAGTCATTGATGTCTAGGTGCTTAGGCTTATGGTGTATGGATGGATGGTAAAGTATAAAAAACTTTTGTGACAGTAACTTTCAATTGGACTTGTTAATGACAATGGAATTGAATTGGTAAAAAAAAAAAAAAAGATTAATGGAGAAAAGGATTTAGAGCACACATTTTGGCTTCAGGTCCTCTAGTGAAAGAGCTTTGGTCATATACCAAATAAATTAAGTTTCAGTCTTTAGATCTCTTAGATAATCTACATCAAGTGTCTTATGTGTTGACATTTATTTATTTATTTATTTTTATTTTATTTTATTTTGATGTCGGGAACCTCTTCAAGGCAGGGCCCTTCGGACCCACTCTTGCAAAGTAAACTCCGGTCCCGTGCACCGCACCCTCGGAAGTTTTCCTATACGGAACTGGTTAAATCGTTGACTTTTCATCAAGGGGTGTGGCTCCAAGAGATTATTTGCACCCATGAGGTGTTAAACCTTGGACCTTGAAGGGAGCAAACCTTAAGACCAAGGCCTCCACCACTTGGGCCAACCCCTTGGGGGGTAATAGATATAGAAGATGAAGTACTTTTTCATTTAGAAATATATTTCTTGCCATCTTAGCATTGGTTAGGTGATGGATGTACAGCTTATGGTGAATTTATGATGCAAAATCTTTGGCTTCTCATCCAAATTGAAATTTTTGCTACAAGTTGTTCTAATAAGTTTGGCAACTTTGGCACCATGCTGCAGCTTATTGTATGGGCTCCAACAAGAGAAAAGGCAATTGCACGCATGAAAAGGGCTCTTGAAGACACTATTATTACAGGTAATTGTACAAGTTCTTAACTAAAGATTATACCTTATTTTATTTCTTCCTGTCATTTTACACGTCAATTTCTTTGTGGTCATGGTTGCTAGCAATTTATTCTATGTAGTGTGGGAGGGTGGTATGGGGTCTGAAAGCCCCAACATCTTATCTAAAAAAGCCTGTGTCATCAATTGACTAAATCTTCAAACACATCTTGTGCTAGTTTAACAGATAGGTACTTTCTGGAGAGGGTTTTTTTTCCCCTACCGTTTTGCCTTTATTTGGTTTTTATCCACTTGCACTTTAGTGGAGATCTTGTACTAACGAGGTGTCTGCACTTGTCTCTGTTGTGTTTTTCATTCATACTCATTGATTATAATTGTTTTGTGCTTGGCATCTATATAATGTTTTGATTAGTCCCCCCATTGGATTCTTTAACTAAGCATTTTAACTTTGAACACTTTTCCACAGGGGTCCCTACGACCATTGAATACCATAAACTTATCCTGGATGTAGAGGTAGGCAAGCTTTGATATGTATCATTTCTTCTAAATTTTTTATTTAGTTGTCTTTGTCTGTTTCTCTGTGCGTGTGTTCCTTCCCCCCTCTGTTGAACTATCTAATTTGTAATATTTGCTATTTTATGACAGGATTTTAGAAATGGCAAGGTTGATACTGCTTTTATCCCAAAGCATGAACAGGAATTACAAGCGGTAAGAATCTGATTCACCCTGAATGTGTGTCTATGTCTATATGTGGTTGTATGCATATACACACTACCTTTGATTTGTGTTTATAAGTATCTCTTTGTTTGGGATGTTTGGCAGATTGTAGATGTAGCACAGTTGATGATTTTTTTTTCCGCCTAAGATGAACTTAATATAATGTATTTGGAACAGTCCACATTTATTACTTTTTGGTGCGAAAAAGAATTTCAATTGATCAACTCCTGTTTGGTTGATTGTTTTCGTATGTTTTGTAATTGTATTAATACATATGCTCTTCAAACCAATTCCTAGGCATCCCTTGATTTATGTAGTTGGTTCAAATTTAAACTCTAAATCCAGGATTACATATAAAACTTTGTGAGAAATTGTGAGAAAATGCATTTTTCCTTGACATTCAGTTTTCTGTCAGAATATTGACCTTCCCCTCCATTGAAATAACCTCACTCTAAAGAAATTAACAAGAAGTTACATGAAGAGACAAATTTCAACTACAGAGTGATTCATGTTTCCTTATTGGTAAATATGATAGACATTCTACCTTGATGTGTGTGTGTGTGTGTGTTTCTTTCTTTTTGTTAAGTTTATCAAAATCATTTCTATGCTTTAACATCGGCTCCTGTTATGTGCCTACAGCCCCAGAAACTGGTGCCATCGACCCTAGGCAAAGAACTAGCAACATCAGCTGCTTAGATGGATCTCTTGCTTCTGAGTTCCAGTAAAGCCAAACTTTAGACAACCAAAATGGTTACTATTACTTGTGTTTGAAGGAGGTGCATGGACTGCTGTCATGAGGCTGCAGAAAGCTAATTCAAGATGTTAAATTGTCTCCATTAGGCCTCCATTCTGCAGACATTCTTTTTGCTGTTGTTTTTGTTTTTTGTTATGTTATGGTACTGATATTCTTGAAATGTATTCTATTTGCTCGGTAGATCGTGTGTGGTACCAAATAAAGCAAATTTTGGTTTTGGTTTTGGTTTTCCTGGTGATGGACTGGGAAGAGGTATTCCTTCTATCAAGATATGACGTAAAACCTCATTTTAGGGTCTTTAATAAAAATTTGACATATCATGGAAAAACACTAAATACAGTAGAGATGAAAACACTGTATCTTTAATTCAAATCAATTCTGTGAACTTTTTCATTCATTCAAACCTAATGCTCACTAACCTTGAAGATCGGAATCTTTAAAACCAATCAAGACGGTGGCTCTGGTAGTTTTGTCAATGGGGATTTTGTCAAGAAAAGAAAAATTATTTGGTGTAAAAAGTTGTATTATTTTTTGATGTTTCAAGCATATATATATATATATATGTGTGTGTGTGTGTGTGTGTGTGTGTGTGATGGTATAAAATACTAAGCTTTTTTATTCATTGGAGTAAAATACTAAGCTTACACTACTAATAAAAAAGATATCAAAATATAACTGGAAATTCCAGTTAATATGAACTTTATTGAACCTAAAAAGAAAAAAGGATAAAGGTCCAACATATATTACTCGTTTTTCGAGATCCTGCAATAAGTTCTTTCCGTTCATGTTCTGATTACCAATTCATACTACTATATTATAGTACTATATGTCATAAATTCGAGGTATAATTGTCATCCTATCCAACGTTTCAGGCGTGGATGCATTCATATCTGAATTTCTAAAGTATTTATATCAGGCTCTTCCTTCATCTAACGGTCACCTCCATTTGTAGTGTCTTTTTGAATTTATACCGTACCCTTATTGCAGGTAAAGACCTCTTGTTTTCGAAATTCATGGATGGTCCACCACACTCACTAGACAACCAACGGTCGCTTTTTCCACTCTTTAAGGCATACCAACAAAAAACGTTTTCCTCACTTTAATGCCCCTCATTATTAATTGAAAAGTAAACCCAATTACTAAATAATAAAAGCAATGCTTTTTAGCAAATAAACAAAAATAAATCATCTAAGTCACTTCACCAAGAAAGTGCACTACATAGTTTGATCGGAGAGTGACGGTAGTCGCCGGAAAAAGTTGAGCGGAACAGACGGCATGTCGTCGCGGAACCTCGGGTGTCGCAGATAATAGAATCCCGTGCCCAACACGAAGGCCTTGAAGGGCACCGCATAAAACATCAACGACGCAAATAGGCAAAACACAGCAAATATCCCAGTGGCACGTGGGTCCCTCCAGTTAAACAAGGCTTCCAAACGCTCCCCTTGTGCCGCCACATCGCCAAGCAGGGTTTGGGCCCTCCCCGCCAGGGCCCGCAAACGGTCGTACCTAATACGAACCTGTTCCGGCGATCGTGTGGTGGGGAATCCGTCAAATTCTTCATCAAGCTCATCGGGGACCACGGAGTCCACGTGGGATAATCTAGGGTCCATGCTGTGTGGAGCCCTTTGGCGATATCTGAATCTCAGAACGATGATCATGAAGGCGTACATAAAAATGGTGGGGAGCACTAGATGTGGGCAAAATACAACGGCCACGAGCAGCAGGTGGACTAAGACCGTTGTGGGAGGGTGCACCCACGTGCGAATCCCATCCAGCCAACGTGCCAAAGTCGCTGCACGTATAAGGCAACCCACGACCCGAAACCAATTGGCCTTGCTCCGCCTCATGCTCCACACGTGTGTGTCAGAGTCCAACAAGAATTGAACCACTTCTTGACCCAAAGGTGGCTCGGACCGCGCCAGCCGACCCGTGACTATCCGCATAGCGGTGTGGCGCAGAATATCCTGCTGGGCTGGACCCAATGGACGAACATAATGCATCCGGGGAAGCATTGGGGTGGCGTAGGCTTGGATTAGGCTAAACCATGATGAGCAAGAGAATCTAACGGCTATCTCAATCTCTCCCATTTTCTTGGCCCCATCGGGAAGCAATACAGTGAGGGAGTACGAGTTCATGTACGCCCAATTTGTATCAAGCGTGGATAGCCGTACACGTATTTTTCCAAGGCGGACATCTTTTCCCGGCTTCCCGGCTTCATCGCGCTTGTACCTTCCGTTGTCGAAAACACCTATGGTGAGCACCGTGCAAGGGTCGTACACGTCCCACGTGTACTGCTCGTTCCATCGTGGATTAAACCGGTCGAGGATCGTACGGGTGCGCACCCATTTGGGCCCATACTTGGCTACCACGTAGGCATCGGTTGTCCCACGTGTACCATCTTTGGTTTTCACAGGGAGTAAATTACTTGCCCCGCGGATCCCAACCTCAAGCAAGCCAATTGGAGCTTTGGCTAGCTGTTTGGCTGAGGCTCGAACATCGCTGGTCACGTGAGCGGCTTCGTCCAGCACGTGATACCCACCCTCCAAACATACGCGCAGGTGTATCCTCCCAGTGTAGGGAAGATTCTCATCACCCACTAGATTAAACCATCTTGATTTCAGATCCGTTCGTTCGTCCGTTCTCCTCTCGATGCTTGCCACGTGTACCTTCGCGTGCCCCACAGGCTGTCCATTAGTGACGTCTTCAACAGTAACCACAAGAAACGGCTCAAACGGCTCAGCCGCCACAAAAAGGAGATCCTCATTCCACGTTGGATTAGCCGAGCTGGATGAGGACGAGCCGACAGATGTCCTACTCGTTTTAAAAACCTGAGCGCCGAGCTGAGCCTTTACGTAAAGCTCCGGACTCCGAACCTTAGGCTCGACCTGCGAGCGTAGCTGCAAATCTTGGGTTTGGATGACCGTTAGCCTCAGATACCATAGCTTCGGGGACAGGTACACCTTGGCTCGGGTCTCGGGTATGAACCCGCCGGAATCCGATTGCCAAGCCTCCTGAAAGGCCTCATCCGCCTGAGTCCCGATCCAGACCGCCAACATGACGTCATTCCCCGGAGAATCGTCTGATTCCAAAGTGTACCACTGCGGAGCCAAAGGACTATCCGGGGGAACACGCTTTGGCACCTCCTGCAAATCAAACGACACCGTTCCCAAGCAGCTCTCCGTGCTCTGGTCATTCTCCTTTTTCTCCTCAGCCCACACGGATACTTCCAGCGAGGTGGAGTTCAAGCCCTCTTTATCGAATGTGAAAACTTGGTCCCAATCCTTATCACTCTGGCTCTTGGTTTTGATACTGTGGGTCCCGATCACAAGCTTGGCATAAGCGGACGATCCAGATTCAGGCTTGGCGCGCTTGGCCTTCACCACGCGTACGTAGAGGAAAGGCATGCGGTGGACGAGGTCGCACGCGCTGCGGCTCCGACCGCTGGCCAGAGACCGGAGGTCAAGCTCGTTTAGGCCGAGATCGGGCCGCTTTTCAGCCTCTTCTTTTTCTTTCACTGGCCTCGACTTCTCGATGTGAGCAACAGGAGGATTCTCCACCTCTGCTGGCGGAGCCGGCGCCGGAGACTCTTCAGGTTTCGAATCTTCCGGCGGCGGCTTCGGCTTCTCCTCGTCTCCAGCCGCTTTCTCTTCCTTCTTCTCGTCTTCTTTCTTCTCCTCAACTTTCTCTTCCTTCTTCTCGTCTTCTTTTTTCTCCTCAACCTTCTCTTCCTCTTTTAAACTCTCCGCCGGCGGAGGAGCCGCTGCTTCTGAAGTAGGCAGATCTTCGTCAACATAGTAAACCTTAAGCCCAAGCTCTCCTTTAATCTGCGAAAATACGCTGCGCTTCTCCAAGGGATAGTACACCAGGGCTTCAGCCCCGGTGTTCACAAAAGTGCTTCCGCCGATCTTGACTTTACCAAGAAAAGTGCTTCTCTTCCCGTTCTTCTTGTCGTTGTAGAGATTGATCTCGAGGATCTCGGAAGCCATGGAGTCCTTGTCGTGGACGACAAACTCCAGCTGCTCGTCCCATTCAGGGTTGAGATCTCTGAACTTGGTCTTCGTTCGCCGCCTCTGGCCATCGAAGTCGACGATCGCATACGCGCTCGCCGTCCCTTGGCCGTCTTTGGGCATTAGATTCTTGGCGTTGCAGACTTGCACGATGAGCTTCCTGGCGCAGCCTTCTGCCATTCCGTAGATTCAGAGATTGCTCTATATTTTCTACAGAGAATGAGCAAAAATGGAGTTGTTTGAATTGGTTACAGGGGATGTGAGAGAGTGAAAGAGAAACAGAGAGAGACAGAGAGTTGTTATTCTTGTGAGTGCCAATGGGGGGCAGCTATAAAAGGGAAAGTGGGTGGGGAGCGTGGACAAAGATGGCAACGTGGCAAGATCTTGGGGTTGGAGACTTTTTTGGATGGACGCTGCGTGGGGTAGCCTGACTGCTGACTAGGACTGAGCAGCGTACCTGGTGCTGATTCTATTGAAGTGATCAGTGAACGTTTGGGTGTTTTGGATGGGATTAAGATTCCTTAATTATCACAACGTTTGTAATTTTGGACAACTAATGTAAAATTTTTTATATGAAATTTACTTATTCGGATAGATGGTCAAAAAACTCAAAATTTACTTGTTTAGATAGTTGAGTCGCAGGTTTTGACCGAAGGCTGAATCTGCTAAAGATGGTGAACATAATCTGCAAGATTAAATAAAACTCTTAAACTCTGATATCATGTTAGATTACTATCTATTGTAAAAGCTTAAGCTATTAAGAAAAAATAATTTTACTAGTTTAATCTCATACAAGAAAAGAGTTGCAAGTTTGATGCTGTATTTGGCCAGCAAGCAACCCAAGGTAATTAATTAGAAGCCAATAGTTCAAGTGAAAGGTTATTTTTATGAACTGATTAAAAGAAGACGTAATTAACGATGTATTTATTGGTTTTTGATTGTATGTTTACCCTTTTCACTCAAAACTTGTGAAATTGTAAATTTCTAAGGAATATGGTTGCAGTCATGAGTTGGATCTCATGAGTTTCACGCATGGGAAACAATTCTTCACCGTACTCTGCTCACAATGATTGTATGGAGGAGATATGGAAAATATACAATCCAATTAAGGATCAAATTACCTCTCTTTTTCTTTTCTTTTATATATACATATAAACTAATCAAGCTGATTTTTGTTTGGTTAAATTAGATGATGGGCTCATGTAAAATAAGGAGAAAGTAATTGAGAGAAAAATACCGACCTCCAGGAGACGGGAGAGCCTCCTATGCATAATTTATTAAAGTTATATGAGAGAAAAATATAATGAAGAGTATTAATAGTGGTAAAGTTACAACATTGAATTGCAATTATCATACAATTCAAGTACCTAGTCATTATTTTTATTTTTGATAAATAAAAATAATTATTGAAGAGAAACAATTAACACATTATTGAGTCTCTTTTGAAGCAAAGCTCAAATCATCAACAATGAGTACTCCTGTATAAGATTTTTACACTTTTTAGGTCGAGCAATACTACACATTTTTACTTTCCTACGCTAATTTTCTTAATCCCATAAATAACTTTTAAAATTAATATTAAATTTTTATGGTATTTTATTGGATGTAAGAGAGCGGAGAAATTACCACAAATCTCATTTCGGGATTATAAGAGAATCTTTATATATGTGTGTGTGAAAGATACTCATAGAATTAAAGCTTTATAATAAAAGGCCAGTTGCAGCCTTCTGCAAAAATGAACGTTGCTTGCTTTCTTGTTGTGCTTCCGCCATGCATTATTCAGAGGGAGAAATGATTAAATAAATTGGTTCCTGTAATAATTTGGTAACTCTAGTGTTTGGGTTGTACTGCCTTACCATTAATTGTGGTTAAGGCTTTGTATATATAAATAGAACGGTTACAAAAGATAACATAGAGATTACAAATACAAATTCAAGTTACAAATGGTTTATCTCAACTAATTCTATCCTTATCTTCACTTGAATGATTGTTTGAATTCTTGATAACATTGAGAGAGTTATCAGTTGATAACTCTCTAACACGCCCCCGCAAGCTCAACGGTAGAGGATCGATGGTGAGCTTGTCACGTAGAAAGGCAAACCGTGAAGATGAGAGGGGTTTGGTGAATATATCTGCAACTTGATCTTTACTTGAAATAAAGCGAATGTCAAGTGTCTTGTGGCGTACCATGTCACGAACAAAATAGAAATCAATTTCAACGTGTTTTGTCCTAGCATGATAAACAGGATTAGAAGACAAATAAGTGGCCCCAATGTTGTCACACCAAAGAATGGGAGGTTTGGAGGGTTGCAATCCAAGTTCAGTGAGCACTGATTTAATCCAGATAATTTTAGTTGCTGCATTTGCAAGTGCTTTGTATTCGGCTTCTGTACTAGAACGAGCTACAGTAGGTTGTTTGCGACAACTCCAAGAAATTAAATTATTACCCAAAAAAATACAATAACCACTAGTGGAGCGACGATCATCCCTGTCACCTGCCCAGTCAGCCTCAGAAAATGCTTGAAGATGAAGGTTTGAAGATTTATGAATATGTAACCCATAGTGAAGTGTCTGTTTGAGATACCGAAGTAAGCGTTTGACTCCCTGCCAATGTGAGAGACGTGGCTGATGCATAAATTGAGATAACTTATTTACTGAGAATGAGATATCAGGTCTTGTAATACATAAATATTGCAAGGCACCCAAAGTGCTACGAAATAATGTTGGATCTGAAAATAATTCACCCTCATATGCTGATAACTGAGTTGAGGCGGCCATAGGAGTGCCTACTGGCTTGGCATCAAGCATATTAGCACATTTAAGAATATCAATCATGTAACGTTGCTGAGAGAGAAACACACCTGTGGAGCATTTTAGTACTTGAATCCCGAGAAAAAAATTAAGAGGGCCGAGATCTTTCACAGCAAACTCGGCATTTAACTCATTAATCAATTTGGGTATCTCTGATGGTCTTGAACATGTTATGAGAATGTCATCAACATATATCAAAATATACATAGTAAATGTAGCAGTTTTGAGAATAAATAATGACGTATCTGATAAGGAGCCATGAAAACCAAGAGTGATAAGTTTTGTGCTTAGCCTTGAAAACCAAGCTCTTGGGGCTTGTTTTAATCCGTATAAGGCCTTTTGGAGCTTGCAGACATGATTTGGATGTTGAGGATGTGCAAAACCAGGAGGTTGTGACATGAAAACCTCCTCAGATAAGTGGCCATGGAGGAATGCATTATGGATATCAATCTGATGTACCGGCCAATTAGCAGATATAGCAATAGATAGAACTAAGCGTACCGTAGTAGGCTTGATAACAGGGCTATAAGTCTCTCCAAAATCAATGCCGGGCTGTTGGTGAAACCCCTTTGCAACTAACCGAGCTTTGTATCTTTCAATAGAACCATCTGCTTTCCTTTTTAATCGAAAGACCCATTTACAACCTATAACATTCTGAGCTGAAGTAGAAGGTACCAAACACCATGTCTGGTTTTTGAGCAAAGCATCAAACTCAAGATTCATAGCTTTTCTCCAGTTTTCATCCTTGACAGCCATGTAGCATGTGGGTTCTGAAATTTCCGGAAGCACAGTGGCAAGAAGGGCGTGGGTATTGGGTATTTGACTGTACCATCATTTGAAATTTTGGGGGTGGATATATTATTTTTGAATCTAGTTATCATGGGGTGATGAGATGTTACTGGGGGTCCACATGGGTTGCTGCAGGTTGGGTTTCTTGGTCTTCTACGGATTCAAAAGAGGATGGGGCTTCTAGGTTGGCAGATGTATGGTTTGTAGGTATTTGAGATAAAGTAGGAGAAAAGGTGGGATTAGGTGTGGGTGTTGGAGATAAAGTAGGAGAGAGGGTTGGTTTAGGCGTGGGTGTTGGAGATAAAGTAGGAGAGAAGGTGGGGGGTGCAGGATTTTCAAATGCATGGTTTGGTGATAAAGTAGGAAAAGTCAAAGTGGTTGAAGATAAAGTAGGAGAAGATAAAGTAGTAGAAGATAAAGGAGTACTTACTTGTGATGTGGATGGTGCTAACGTTGAAGCTTCAGAAAGAGACTTGGCAATCATGACAGGAGGACACGTGATTGTATCAGATGTAGGATGTGTAGGGTGAGAGGAAGACTGAGACACTACAGCATAAGGAAAGTGACGTTCATTAAAAATAATGTCTCTTGAAATATATATGCGAGAGGAAGAGACATGAAGGCATTTGTATCCTTTATGAGAAGGACTGTAACCAAGAAATATACACTCTTTAGAACGTGGCATGAGTTTATTTGAATTGTATGGACGAAGATTTGGCCAACAAGCACACCCAAATACACGTAAAGAGGAATAGTCAGGGAGAGACTGAAAAAGGACTTCAAATGGAGTTTTGCTTTTAAGTACTTTTGTAGGCAAGCGATTTATTAAATAAGCAGCAGTGATAAAAGCATCATCCCAAAATAAATTGGGAAGATGAGCATGAGAAAGAAGTGCAAGTCCTGTTTCGACAATATGGCGATGCTTACGTTCAATAGCACCGTTTTGTTGATGAGTATGGGGGCATGAAAGACGGTGATTGATGCCTTGTTCAGTTAAATATTTATTTAGAGAGCGATACTCTCCACCCTAATCAGATTGCACAATTTTAATTTTGGACTCAAAATAACGCTCAACGTAGATCTGAAATTTTTTAAAAACTGGAAATACATCACTTTTACAAGAGATGGGATAAACCCATGTATAGCGACTAAAGGCATCAAGAAAAGATACATAATACCTAAAACCATTTCTAGAATACACCGGAGCAGGTCCCCAAACATCAGAAAATATCAAATGAAGAGGAGCTGTTACACGTGTTGTAGAAGTTGTAAAAGGCAATTGGGTACTCTTGGATCCTAAGCACGCTGAGCATGGAGAATAACTTTTATTTGTGGTGATAGGGAGCTGAAATGAATTAAGGACTTGACGAACGACCTTCAAGGCAGGATGACCAAGCCGAGAATGCCATGCAGACACGGACGCACGTTCACCCATAAGTGCAGAGGGAGCGGGAGAATTATTGGAAGCAGAAAAGAAAGAATATAAACCATGATTACTCGGGCCTCGATGTAGAAGCTTCCCCGTAGCACGGTCCTTCAAAAGAAAGTAAGAGGGATGGAATTCAAAAAATGTGTTAGTGTCTTGTGTAAATTTCTGAACAGAAATCAGATTTTTGCATATATTAGGCACATGAAGGACATTAAACAATTTAAAGGCAAGGGAAGGAGTATGAAGTTGTGAGGTGCCAATGTGCTTAACGGAAAGCCCAGACCCATTACCAATTTTAATTTCATCCGTGCCTGTGTAGTTGTTGGCATGGACGTTGAGATTGGCAAGCTCAGACGTTAGGTGATGTGTGGCTCCAGAATCCGGATACCAAGTGGAATCAGATTGAGTCTGAGAAGCCGCATGATAGGCTTGCATCGTAGGGGAAGACTCTTGTGGGCGGGAGTGCTCAAAACGTTGATAACAGGTGGTTGCAAGGTGCCCAATACGGTTGCAAATCTGACAAATTGGGCGAGGGGCTCGATTGAAAGAAGAGGCGCCACGGCCACGTCCACGACCACGATAGTTGGGGCTGTGCGAGAAAGAGCCACCATTGTTGGTGATCTGGTTGCCATTGCCGGTGGAGTAAGAACCACGGCTAGAGTAGGAGTGACGTCCACCACGTCCCCCATGGATAGAAGAGCCTCTGGATGCAAAGTGAACACCTGAAACAGAGAGATCATTAGAGGCATGATTATGCTCAAGACGAGCTTCATGAGCAAGGAGATGACTATAAAGGTCATCAATGGAGATTGGATCCACTCGGGTTGTAACTGAGGTGACAAATGAGTCATATTCACTGTTGAGTCCTCCAAGGAGAAAGGACTGAATATCATCCTTATCCAATGGCTTATCAATGGCAGCCAAGGTATCAACCAACTTGGTGAATTTATGAAAATATTCCGAAATTGACATGCTTCCCTTCTTGAGAGTGGTAAGTTGAAGGCGAAGTTGCATTGAGCGAGCACGGGCTTTGGAAACAAACATAGTTTCCAACGTGAGCCATAAGTCCCGTGCAGTGACACATTTAACGACATGAACTACAACGTCGACGGTGAGAGATGAGATCAAAATGTAGTGCCCCAGAATTTTCAAAGCTATTTAAATAGATCATTTCGATAATGATGTTATTTGAATATCTATTGTAGCTAAGGATTTTAATTCTTGGGAAATTTATGGTGTTACTGAGAGTGGTAATTAAAGAATGGTAATTGGTGAAATAATAGGATAGTAAATGGTAGGAAGAATTGTATGGGTAGGTAGAATAGTAAAGGTAGAATAGTCAATGGTAGGTATAAGGAGGGTAGAATTTTAAATAAGAATGTAAAATAGTCAATTGTAGGTATACTAAGTAGGTAGGTGAAATAGTAAAATGAGTGTGTAATTGTAAATTGAAGGTAGAATAGTATTTGATTTTCTCCTATAAATAGAGCTCTTCTCCTTCACAATTTCACTACTCCTATCCCATCTCTTGCACATATTCTTCCTTTTTCCGCTTTTACTCGGTCTTTCTTCTTTCTAAGAGTGTTTACTCAGAATAGAGAGAGAAAGGGCGAGACCAAGCGCTACAAGTAAGAAAGAACACAAGAGATAGCGGACTTTAGAAATTAGTTTCAAAGATATACTAGTGGTGTTAGTCAGATTGGAGCAAACTAGATTCCTTCAGACTACTTTTAGCTTCAGTCTAGAGGTAAGTAAATTTACTACTCCTTCTAAAGTTACTTCATGTCATGCTATTTATTTATTCTTGTATCAAACTGTAAATGATTATTTTATTTACGTATTATGAAGTTATGTTGCATGCATGAAGGATTTCTAAATGAATTATCTAAAAAGTTTCTATTTCTTTAAACGCTTTCTAAGTACAACAAGTTTATATTTGAAAATATTTCCATTTTGAGAAAAGAAAGTTGAGAAATGATGATGATTATAAGAAAGAAAAATGATGATAAACCCTCATACATGTTGCCCTAAGATGCATCAAAAGAAGTACAAATAAAAGTACAAGAGATGAGATAAATGTTTATGAAATGAGGGCACATGTATGGAGGAGAGTATTTTTGGCCCCAAGATAAGTAAGAATGAGAGAGTTCGGTACCGATACTCGGATGGAGGCGAAACCACTGAAGGAGGCTATGCCAGAAGGTGGTATTCCATCAACAGACCGTTGAGTGCACCAAGAGAAAGAGTTAATTGACGGTCGGGCATGGCTGAGGCCACAGTTCAGTGCCAAGGTCACAGGACCCGCAACCTTCGTGCACAGGGGTAACAGTGTACATGGGCCTTATTATGAGAAAATGATACTATAATTTCAACGATGATATGCTATGATGATTTACAATGATGATTTATAACGATGATATACTATGATGATTTACAATGATGATTTATAACGATGATATACTATGATGATTTACAATGATGATTTATAACGATGATTTATTCATAGACGTAATAGTATGTATATGCTACGAGAGATGCAACCGTACATACATGTATTATTATGGCTGGATGTATATTTATTTGTGAAAACGATTTTCAAAACTGAGAAGAAGGAGTAAAACTATTTATGGTTGTGAATTTTACTTGCTGGGCCCCTTTTGGGCTCATTCAGTTTTATTTCTTGTTTTCAGGTAGAAAGGATGCTGGAATAGGAGGCCGGAATGGGGACGGGAATAATTATTAATTTTCAAAGTCTTTTTATATCAGTGATTGTAATAATATGATATTCTGCAACTAAAATCTAATGTTTTCTAATTTCGCTTGTAATAAAATCTCTTGAAAAATGTTTTACGCATTTATTGTATCTTTTAAAATCAAGTACTCTGATAGACCTTATAGATCTTTGCAAAAAAAATTTTGTTGTAAAAGTAGAAAAGTGGCAAACTCAGTCTTAACGGGCTGGGGATGTTACACAAAATGCTAAGCACCAACTGATCACGCATGTGCCATTTAAGCCAATCTGGATTTGTGGACACAATGTCAACGTCATCTGTTTTGGACTTGAGGGTTGGAGGAGGACTTTTAATGGAACCATCAATATGGCCTTGAAGATCTTGGCTTTTGATGATGGGCAAGATTGCAAGTTTCCAGACTAGATAGTTGGTATCAATGAGTTTGTGAGGAAAAGAAGAGGGAACTGTGTAGGTGATGGGATTTGCGGAAGAGGATGAGGCAGCCATAGAAACAGAAAAAAAAAAACTTAAAAACGACGTTAGTCTACGAAAGCTTTGATACCATGTGATAATTTGGTAACTCTAGTGTTTGGGTTGTACTGCCTTACCATTAATTGTGGTTAAGGCTTTGTATATATAAATAGAACGGTTACAAAAGATAACATAGAGATTACAAATACAAATTCAAATTACAAATGGTTTATCTCAACTAATTCTATCCTTATCTTCACTTGAATGATTGTTTGAATTCTTGATAACATTGAGAGAGTTATCAGTTGATAACTCTCTAACAGTTCCTAACTTTATAATCACTCCATGGGGGTACCTAATAATATATATTACCAACGTACGCCACTGACACTAAATGTTTGTTTCCCAATTTTTTTTTTCCTAAGCAAATTACAGGGAAAGGGAGAGGGTTTTTGTTTTAGTTTTTTGTTTTGTTTATTTTGTTTAATAATTTTTTTTTTGAATGGGATAACTGGACCTAGGCCATCTTCCTTTGGGCAATTCCCTTTTCTTAGTGTTTGAAGTCCTTGTTGGCCCGATTAATTGGGCCCCCTTTTAATTCCTTTGACGTTTGACATAAATTATATGCCAAATTGGGCCTTGATTGTGGATGTCGTTAACCAGCATTAATTATCGTCTTATATTAATATATATGTAAGTAACAGTATTGTCATAAAAGTTATAATTAAGGGAAACTACACTTAGTCCCTCAAACTACTACCAAATTTACAATGTCCTTCAAACTTGAATAATTTGCAATGTGCCCTATGAATCTACGGAGCCTTTCATTCTATTATGTTTCTCTTTTATGAGCATTAGAAATAGGAGAACATAAAAACAAACAGAGGAAAAATGATTAAAGTACTTACAAAAGATGCATCAGGCCAAGAGCAATTATTGGAGGTCGAGGAAGACAATAATTTATCTTGATTTGGAAATTTGAGTTCATTAAATACAAAGGTTACGTTTAGTACACGGATAGTCTTACTGTTAGAATATATGATAAGGATCTATCACCAGGAAAAAAAAAAAAAAAAAAAACCAAGAATAGTAATTCCCACGGCCCATGAGAGAATGACTATTCCTTAAATTGAGGAATAATTTTATTCCTTAAATTGAGAAATAATTATTCCTCAATTTAAGGAATAGTCATTCTCTAATGGACCGTAGGAATGACTATTTCAAGGCTATTTCATTCTTGAAACGTAGTTTAGGAAATTCGAACCCGCTTGAAATATTTGATCTGTCAAAGTTCTTCGTGGAGTGAATGGATCCGTCCTGCTATTCACAAGGTCTTGTGTCAATGGAAGCACTAGATAACAAAGTATTTGAGAAGTGCAAATATCTGTTATGTTATTTGATTTTATGAAAATCTATAATTAGGTGCTTAGGCTTTTGGTGAATGGATGGATGGTGAAGTAGAAAAAAACCTTTGGTGATAATAACTGATGTAGATCGGAATGTATTCCGAACCCATATGTTATTTCATGTTTTTGTAGTTTAAGTGTCGTGGTCGTCCGGACTAGCGCTGTCAATTTGTTTTATTTTCTAGCCGACTTTATATTGTTATTTTATTAGGGCTAGAGTTTTGGGAGTCTTTATTTCGTTATTTTATTAGGTTTAGGGTTTTGTGGGTATTTATGTCATATTTTATTAGGTTTATGGTTTTGGGCTATAAATATATGCTTATAGCCTCCAGAGAAAGGAAGTTGTTGTTTAGTATTGATTTTGATTAATGAGAATACTCAGAGTTGAGTTTATTCCTTTATTTTCCTTTAAAACCTGGAGAGTATCTAGTTTTGTCAAGAAGATTTCTTAGATCATTGATAGAATTAAGATCTAGAAGTATTTATCCACTACTTATTGATGTTCTTTGCTGCAGCCCACTAAGTCACACTGCATCAGTTGGTATCAGAGCTCAAGTTACTTTCCATGAATGGAGAGGAGCGACCGTCTAGCAGACATGAACGAGGTACATGTGCGCACGAAGACATCACATAAGGAGCAATCGGCGATTCGTTTTTGGCACATGGGTAGTGTGCTGAACAATTGTCGTCGCCAACCAAGACCACGATCTGGGGAGGAGGAAGGCAAATCTATCACTGAACGTTGGCAACATGTGGAGGATCAATTCACTGCTATGAGGGATCAAATTGAAGACCTCATTACTAGAATATCCAGCCTGTGTGGTCACAAAGGGAGTGGATCTAGAAACCCGTTTGTGGAGCACCAAACGCATGAACGTCAGCACCTTGCGCAAGCTCATGCCAATTGGTGGGTGAGTAGGTTCAAACTCGATGTACCAGAATTCCAAGGTTGCTTGCAACCCAAAGAGTTCTTGGTGACACAAAAAATAAAAAAAAATTCCATAAAAAGAAGTACCTAGGAAGATGGTGGAGATGGTGCCTAGAGAGGCGACGGAGATTTGGAGTCAATCAGTTGTGGTGGAGAAAGATGGATTTATTGAAGAAGATTGCTCGGTAGATTGGGCCTCTCCACCAATCTATGACATCTATCCTGATGAAGAGGTGAGTTCTATACACCAAGTGTTTGATGGAAGTCCTGAAAGAGAAATCTTTGATTTGGAAGTTAATTTCTTTGGAGTCGATGCTATCTTGTCAAAAACTTTTAACCAAAGTTGTGATGAGGTCTATGGGGCGAAGACGACTTTTCTATCAAAGAGTGAAAGGGTCTTTGTGAGTTCTTTGGGGATTCTCATGGCATTTGGGAAGGGCAAGGTACGAGCAAAGCTTGGCAAGTCTACTCAGCAAGGTGAGGTGCGGGCCATCATGTTTATTATGAGGTGTGACCTTGTTCTGATTTTGAGAAGAGGAGGATGGAATGAGTTGACTGGACAACCGAAGGACTGTGGAAAGAATCGGCCGAATTCGAGGACGAATTCTCTCCAACCTGGGGAGAATGATGTAGATCGGAGTGTATTCCGAACCCATATATTAAATTTCATGCTTTTGTCGTTTAAGTGTTGTGGCCGTCCGGATGGCCATATGTCCCGTCCGGATGGGCGCTGTCAATTTGTTTTATTTTCTAGCCGACTTTATGTTATTTTATTTGGGTTAGTGTTTTGAGAGTTTTTATTTTGTTATTTTATTAGGGTTTATGATTTTGTGAGTATTTATGTCATATTTTATTAGGTTTAGCGTTTTGGGCTATAAATATATGCTTATAGCCTCCAGAGAAAGAGAGTTGTTGTTTATTATTGATTTTGATTAATGAGAATACTTAGAGTTGAGTT
Organism: Corylus avellana; assembly: GCF_901000735.1. NCBI lineage: Eukaryota > Viridiplantae > Streptophyta > Magnoliopsida > Fagales > Betulaceae > Corylus > Corylus avellana. Next base: position 25,714,394 of record NC_081546.1, read on the forward strand.
TATTCCTCTATTTTCCTTCAAAACCTAGAGAGTATCTAGTTTTATCAAGAAGATTTCTTAGATCATTGATAGAATCAAGATCTAGAAGTATTTGTCCGCTACTTATTGATGTTCTAGAATCAATAACTTTCAATTGGACTTGTTAATGAACAATGGAATTGAACTGGTAAGAAAAAAAGATTAATGGAAAAAAGATTTAAGAGGTAGCACACACTTCGGCTTCATGTCCTGTAGTGAAAGAGGTTTTTTGGTCATATAGCAACTAAATTAAGTTTTAGTCTTTAGATCTCTTAGATTTGGGAAGACAATCGAAAATACAAAGCTTCTGAGAACTAGTTCATATGATTTGGGGAGAGAAGTAAAACTAGAGTTCAATAAATTTGGAGATAAACTTGATTAATGGGTTGGTTTGAAAGATTTGGGATTTTTGCTTTTGGAATTAATAACTTTTTATTATTTTCCACGCACTATGTAGCATAATAAACATAGGTATCACTTGTGATACACGGCCACATCATAAGATTTTTGATTTGGCTAAAATATGTGGCATAAGGGGCACGTGTCATGATTTTAAGTGAGGTGATCACGTGGATTTGAATTAAAAAAAAAAAAGTGATCAGGTGATGTGAATTTTCGTAAAAAAAATTGATAGAACCTAAACGAAAGTATCAAGCTGAGTATTTTGATTAACGATAGATACCACCTATAATATTTTTTGAAACCGAGACGGCTGTTTAATTATAACCCTAACCACATATACCAAAACGACATTTAATCCTTAAGTTTGTTTGGTTACAAAGTGCGGGACACTTACTGGAATCCAATCAGAATCACCATTTTTTTTTTAAAAAAAATCTTTTTGAGCAATACAGGAGAGAGGGAGAAGGAGCCATGCCACCATTTCAAACTTCAAAATTAAGAAACAAAAAATTGAGAGGGTGATGATTAAAATTCCTGTGAGGCTTCTTAGAATGCTTGTG
>NC_081546.1:25715473-25760853 GCF_901000735.1 Corylus avellana
AATTAAAATATATATATATACCAGGTTATCCGGTTATAACCGGGTGCCAAAAACCGGAACTGGAACCGGAATCGGACACCTGGTTACCGGTTTCCCGGTTGGTACCCAGTTTTTTTTTTTTTTTTTTATACCCCTAGTACTATGCGGTGGTTCAACCACCCTTGAACTAAGTTTTTTTTCTTCATTTTTTTATAATTTTTTATTGGATCAAAATTTATAATTTCATAAGAACTCTATTGAAAAATTATCGAAATTCGTATGGGATAATTTTGTTAAAGAGACATACCACATATATTTATAAACTCATTTTGAAACCATAAGGCTTTACTTATTATTAGGTTGACCGCCCTCATAATTAGCCTTCGAGGTGGCCAAACCACCCCGATGGCAATGAGAGTAGTTGAACTACTCTCCCCAAAACCAACTACTAGAAGGTGGATGAACCATCCCCAAAGGTGATGAGGATGTTTGACCACCTCTAAAATTGACTATTGTTGGTGGCTTGGTTATGGGGGTGCATGGTTCATAATCACCCTAAAGGTGATGTAGGTGGTTCGGCCACCTCCAAAACTGGCCTCAGGGATAGTCGAACCACCTTTAAATAGTTATTGGGACTAGTCAACCACTCCTAAATCATGCTTGAGGGTTTTTTATTTTATTTTATTTTTTTATGTGGGGTAAAATTATAATTTCATAAAGACTATTGAAAAAATTGTTGAAATTTATATGAATGGATAATTTTGTTACAAAAGCATATCACAAATATTCATGTGCTTATATATATAAGCTTCATCTTAGTTTCTTAGAAGAGTAACATTATAAATAATATTTTTTTTTGTTTTATCTTCGGTTTATCTTACTTGTTAATGTGGTAGTAATAATTCTCCCTTAATTTTATTATTATTTTTTTTAACAAGGGCTATTTGCCGCTGTTAGCTTAGCAAAGTAAAATAATGATGAAATAAAAGAGCAGTTTCTAACGTTATATTAATTATGGCCATAACATTTTGTGGAGAAACTTTTCTTTTTTGAAAAAAATTATTAGTATTAACAGACAACTTTAACTATAAAATATTTACAAAATACTCAAAATGACACTGATATAATTATATCACGTGATAATATTTTTCAGCCATAAAAAACAAAAAGAACATCAAAAAAGTGTTATGAAACTAACCCAATCTCAGTAATCACAATGGACTGAATTAAATCCACGTGTGTGTTTCAATATCATTATACAATTTAGGCTCCAACGGCTATTTTCCAGTTTCCCACTCCCAAAAAAGTCACCTTTTAGTTCACACTACAGACCCATCCCACCGTTGACTGGGCCACGCAGTCACTCATCCACTGATGTGGAAGGCACTCTCGTAATTAGCCCAACTATAACAAAAATTTCCGTAATTTCACCTTCTCCCTCTCTGCAACTACAAATTTCACCTTTCCCGCCCAAACCACCACTCTCTCTCTCTCTCTCTCTCTCTCTCTCTATACACACATCTATACATACAACTTTCTAGGGTTTCGTTTTCTTCTCAAAACCATGCCAGACCTTGGAAATCTCTCTTACTCAGCTTCTCTGACTCTTACTCGTTGCCCTAGCTTCAAGCCGGTGACTGACACTCCCGATCCGGGCAGTACTCAATGCCCTACCTCCGTCCAACCCCTAGGCGAGGACTGCGATCCGGAGCAGAGGTTGTGGTTTCCGTTGCTGCACAAAAGGGAGGTCAGCAGTGGGAATGGAATTAGGGTTTTGAGGAGGAGCCGGGGCTCGTTGGACCGGGCAAAGAAGGCCTCCAATGGGAAGGGCTTGGAGGACCACGTGAGGGCTTGGGTTCAAAGGAAGATGGAATCAGGGGTTCCCGAGTCGCGGTGCTCTCTTCCTTTCCTCGTTGGCGCTCCGAAAATGGTAATTTGGCATTTCTTTTTAGGCGCTGAGAAAATGTTGGAAAGAATTGGAATTTAGCATCTTGAATTTTTAATCGTTTTGAGAGTAATGCTGTACAGTATTTTTGTTGGAAAGAATTGGAATTTAGCATCTTGATTTTATAATCGTTTTTAGAGTAATGCTGTACAGTATTTTTGTACAATTGGTGTTTGTGTAATCTAAAACAATTTTAAGAAATGATGAATGTCAGTGTGAGATTGGTAGTTACTTGCTTCTTTATGATTTTCCTTCAAACCGAGAGCTAGCAACTATCTTGGAGAGTATTTGTAAGTTAACCTCATAGCAACTCCATTTTGGTATGTGAAGATGATAATAAATTAGTAAGGAGTGTAAAGAACATGTTAAATGTTGCCTTTTGAGGACCAGTAACTTATTGACTACATATTTAGTTTGAAAAGTCAAGAAAGAAGACTTCGAAGCTTAATATCTACACTAGGAGCTCACTCCCTGGAAGCTAAATGTGGATTTTTTGAAGTCTATGTATGGGGAATTGCCAATGTTAATGTTTAAAGCCGACACATACACACACAGAAACATATTTGATTCTTATAGTTAGGAGTGCTGATTTGCCCTGTACTTTACGCACCTGATGCATGCATGTTTTGCTCAATGGACGTTTTTTAATGTACATATGCAGAGCAGTTTATCATTATAGCCAATACTCTGCTGCTACAAAATCGGCAAACCTTTTTGTTCATTGGCATGTTAATGACTGTTTTAGTGACAATTGTGATTCCAACATAATGTTCACGTTTCATTCTTGTCATTTAACATTGGCATCCCCTTTTTGTTCCTCTCTCTTTGTTACTCATGTTAGGTTGAATGTCTTGTTTGCCACAATCTTATCTACCCCGGGGAGGAGCTATTGTGCTCTGTTCGTGGTTGTCAAGGAGTCTACCACATACAATGTGCAAAGGCAAAGCTTCAGGTCTTAAATCTGAAAAAATTCAAGTGCCCACAACATGTAAAGTCCCATCAAATCTTATATTAGCTTTTATTATTATTTTTTTGGATGCATGCGTTGTCTCATTGTGCTAATTTTCTTTATTGTAACATCAAACACATGAAGCATATCATATTTGTAATTCGAAGCTACTGTTGGCGTGATTATGCTTTATTAATTTTGATGCAAACCTTCTAATACTTGGTGTTATAACCCAAGTAAAACATTAGTCACATATGTGCTATGTCCTAAAAAGGACTAGTCAAAGTCACCATGGGAGTTCCCTAGTATTACTTATATGGGCCAGTCTCACCTACCAAAGAACCAATATGAGACCTAACACCCATGCAACATCTTCACAATTCGCCTACTCAATATTGTACTTAACTTTTTAGGGTATCACAATCATTTCCATTTAAATCCATGATGTTCTCATCAGAGTCCATATCATGTTGCAATGCCCCAGTGCCTCATAATGTTACTAGGTTAGTTACGGTACCATTTGTAACAACCTAGGGAAAATACTAACCATATATGTGTTATACCCAAGAAGAACTAATTAAAGTTACAATTTTGAGCTTTTTAAGTTAGTTATTTATCTCATCTCACTTAGTAAGGAACCAACGTGCAATTTAGCATCCATGACATTCACAATTCAAACGCTCAATGTAGGACTTCACTTTTTGGCGCATCACACTTGGTATACTTGTTATTTAACTTTTGTCTAGCCTGTTGAAATGTGGATCAGGTCAATTTCTTACTGTATATTGAAATGGGAAGGCTGTTGATAACAAGCCTTCTTTTGGTTCTTACTTTCCTTGCATTCCTGTTAATTTTATTCAATGTAACAAGGGCGCACATACAAAATATATCATATTTCATGCCTGTACATAATAAACACCTATGCTTTTGTTATATACTTAGAAAGTGCCTTGGGTATTTTTGTAATTAATAGATGTTAATACAACCCTTCTTATGGTTGTGCTGCTTATTATTTAATTTTGTTTGGCTATTGACGTCGCTTTCCTCACTTTCTTGTTATTGGTACGAGAACACATCCTTTGAGTGTAATTAGTGGCTAGAAGAGTGTCTATTCATGTGCAGCATCTTATCTAAGCGAAATTCCAAATATGTAATGACTTTTCTCACCTTTTATTTTCAAATTGGGCTGTGGTTACTTATATATCATTATTAAATCTAGTTACTGGTCTAAACTTTCACGAGAAATACTTTTTCTGAGCTATTCATTTCAGAAATTAAGGACCTTTTTTATAACTTCCCCATGTGTCTCTTGTTTCAGATCTGTTCTATAACTGTTATTTCTGAAATTTTTAGTGTCATTTTCTGAATTCCAATAAATTTTATATTGACTGCAAATTTGACACCTTTTTTGCCGCTTTTGATTAATCTGTTGTTATCAATCTCTGTAAATTGTTCTTTTTCTTTCAGAATCTCTATGGATTGTTTGTTACATCTATTATAATTGCTACTACTTGCAGAGGATCTAATATACTTGACATCCTTTCAATAAGCAGACATGCTACATTTGCAAACAGAGGCTACATTGGCGGTGTGTGCGATGCCCAATGGCGTCACATGACAAGTGTGCAGCATGGCCGGACAAAGTGATGCATCTAGAAAGCCAACCGGGCAAAGCTATTTGCTGGAGGCATCCTACTGATTGGCGGTTGGATAGAAAGGTCAATTTTTTTCGTTCCTTCATCATTGTGATTTCCTTACACTTGTTTATCTTTATGAAAGATGTATTCTTGAGGTTATATTCCCTGCCTATTTAGTACTACTGGAAAATTCTACCCATGGGTGCCTTCATATTATGCCTAATTATATTGTTGCAGCCCACAGAGGATCATTTTCTTTTTCTATCTTTCTATAACATTGATCACTGCATGGGCTGTAGGTAAAGTGTAATAATATTGAAACAGTATCTTTGTTTTCTTACTGTTCCCAGATATGAAATTCAAGATGTTGTATTGATTCAGTTGGCTGTGATAGAGTCTTGGTCATAAGTAAACACACCATTTATTTGTTACTGGTATTACATATCTAGTTCTGGACTTTGTGATTAATAAGAAGTACCTGCATTTGGCGAGAAGGAATTTCTGAATGTTCTCTTGCTAAAGCCTTTTTACTTGATGCGTCTCAATGGAATGTGCAAAATCTTGTGTTAATCAACTCTATCATTAGAGTTTTGTGGTTGATGTTTCAATGTAAATTATGTACCGATCTGCATTCAGTTGTTGTAGAAATCTTTTCTTATCTCTTGCTTGAACATGCAGATGCTCGTTTCATGTAGGCAGTGATAACTGTGTAATAACTGAGCCTAAGTGTTAGAGGGAGAAGAGAGAGAGAGTGAGAGAGAGCATGGTTCAGGAGACATGTTGGTTTTTGAAAATATTTATCTATTGTGTAGGAGCCATTTTTATCACTTGTGTGAGAATTCAGCATCTTAGGATTTGATTGTAGACTATGGACTACAAGATGGAATTTTCCTGTTTATTCTTTTAATTGCTGTATTTGTATAGTGCTTGTAGATATTTGCTTTCATATTCTTATTAAGTTCATAAGTATTTTGGTTGTCGAATTGTGATCAGTGGACTTATCTTTATCTTGGAATTTTAAACCTATTTGATTAAGGAAGTGATATATTGAGCCTCTTTCCACGTGGGGCTGTTTGATTTACTATATGATGCCCCAATTAATTTTGTGGTTTATCAAAGAGAACCAGTTGGTTTTGGGGTTAAGTTAATGGATTGAATTTCCTTCAACTATCACACTATTTTTGAACTTTTTGTTGAAGTTTTATTTCTTCATTCGTATTTTTCATTGATTAGGCTGGCTGACAGGACTGATATATTTGTTGAATGAGCAGCATGCAGCTTGGACAAGTGACATAGAGGTAAAATTCATGAATAATCTTTTAATATAATTGCATGAAGTTATATAATATGATCAATGTTACATGAAAACACTTCTAAATTAAGCACCATTGTTAGACATGACAATACAAGGGTATGGACGTGTGATATGTTGGACATGCCTCCTGTCAAATATTGACTTTATAGCCGTGCCCAAAAAATGGAAGAGAATCACATTCCTAGAGTCCTAAGACTTGAGAAGGATTCATTCCAAATATGTTGCGAGAATGAATATTTCATCATAGGCATATCTTTGTTGAATACAATTCTGATTAAATGAATATTTCATTCTGACCTAACGTATAGAAAGAAAAAAATTGGACATAGTGGGAATAACTTGTCTCCTTGTGTCCAAAATTTTGGTAGTCGATGGACTGATATATAATGCACGTTTCTGGTAAGAGATCAGCACCCAACAAGCTAACCCCAAGTTCATGTGATTTGAAGAAATGATTTTGGAAATTTGCATAACTTTATTTGGGGTCTGTTTTTCTTGTTTTCTTTGAAATCTGTAGAACTAATTTCTGAAGTTCTGCTGGTTCTTGGTTGGAGTTCTCTACTTGTACTTTTGGATTTTGTTGTTTATCTTTAACCTTGTATGGCACCGCCTTTCATCCAGGCCCTTACCAAAATATGAAAGATGAACAGACCTAAAGTTGAGTGACCATAAAGCGTTAACCAGACTTCTTAATCGGCTATGTTCATACTTAAATATAGAAGCCTTAGAGAAACTAAGAAAGTACTACATGTTTGATTGCATTACAGCTATAGATCTCATGTTTGTCTAGCTATCATCAAATACCAATCTCTAACTCTCCGTCTCTTGCTTGCTCACTCTTTCTTCTCTTGCTCCCCCCCACCCCCCACAAAAAATAAATCCTCTTCAAAATTTCAGGAAGTTTTTTGTGGCTTGCCTTTGCCTTATGTTGATGAGGAGTTCAAGATTGACTTGACATGGAAAGACATGGAGAATAAGATGGAACTACCTCCCTATGTGCACATCAGGCGCAGTATCCTATTTCTGTTATATTCATCAGTAGTATAAATCGTTTAAGCATTTCTTTGCTAAGTATTGAGCATATGCAACTTCTTGATGAAAAAAATGGCTGTTGCTCCATTCGTCCGGCTCATTATTTATGTATTCACTGTATTTATGATTATTATTGCACTAGCCCTAACTGAATATAGATATATATCTAGTCAAGAAGAAGCGTAATGATGCAGATGATGATATTGGATGCACAAATTGCAGTTCTACATGCTCTGACGATTGTGTTTGCAGGTCATTTAGAATTATATGTCAAATATTAACTTCTCATAAACAACAACTTCGGTTTTTTTACTCTTTGAGAATTGATATTTCTCCACTTTGATGACATATGTGCATGTAATTTAATTTTGGAGCTTCTCATGGATAAGCCAAGTAAGACTCTGCGTGTGTGTGTGTATAAATAATATACATCATATATTTTTCAGCTTTTAACTATAAGTTCTGCTGCTTCTACATTAGTACAATTGACATAGATTTTTATATGTTAATCTTTCTGGACTTTTATTTGCTAAGCAATTTTCTCTTAGCCAATTGCTGATGTGGTTTTCCCCCCTTTCCCTACCCATCTCCTGTTAAGAGTAGTATTAATTTGTCACCTACCGCCTACAATTGAATTCTTTGAGAGTGTCAATCACATTACTATTCATTAGAGTAGCAATATCATAGATACGTCAACTGCTTTAGTATTTTGATTGTATCATTTAATAGGGGTTTTCTCTCATTACTTGGACAACTGCTTTTTTAGCTCCCTTAGTGATTAGTTTTAATTACTTTCTTGTTCTCTTTTCTCCTTCTATTTAGGCGTTCTCTTGTATACTTCGTGTGTACTAGGATTGTACTCCTCTGCGCTTTTTGATATATACTACATTACTTATATATATCAAAAAATCATTTAATAGGGGTCAATGCATAAGCTGCTCCAAGGCTTGTCGTTGCTCAGAAAATTGCACAAACCGGCCATTTCGCAAGGAGAAAAAGATCAACATTGTCAAGGTGAAAATTTTTTACTTGAGTGCTTCAAGTTTCTTCACTTCAAACTTGTACTATTGTAGAAGAAATTGTTTACCCTTTGTTAAATTTTATGCGTTGAATGAGTTCTTGTTTTCTAAGTTCTTTTACCATTAAATGTTTATCTTCCTTCACAGACAGAATTTTGTGGTTGGGGAGTAGTGGCTGCTGAAAAAATCAATAAAGGAGATTTTATAATTGAGTACATTGGGGAAGGTAATTTATTTTATTTGACTTTTGCATATATTCTTTCAAGCCCACCCTTTTTTTTTGTATGTTCACCTTTTGCTTTTACTGTTAGTTCGGCTATATTTTCATGAATTAGATTCTCCCGTTATCAAGCTTAGCCTTTGTTCCTCATACCTTTTGCTTGTGATTACAGATCCCCTTTTTTCTCCATTAAATTTTTATTCTTAATTATAATAATTTAGGAAGCTTCGCTAGTATATTCAAATAATATATATTAAACATTCTCGCCTTTGAATCAATTTTTTGTTTGTGTCAACATGCAAATCATAATTGCTGCTTGCTTGCTGTCAAAAGATTTTTTTTTTCCTTGGAGTTGCTAGTGAATATGACAAAAAAGTATTCTTCGTAAAAAAAGGTATCTATCAATTTTGAAGATTTGAATATGTTTTCTCCAAGTTGGGGCCTAGACTTGCGAAGTTGTTTGAACCATTTATATAAAGTATGATGCTTGATTTCTGTTTATGAAATTTGTCATTGCATGGATACAATGACATAGCTGATAGCTGCATTGATATATGCACAACATGCCAATCATTCATAAATAAGATCTACTATTGCTTTTGATTAGATTGGAACCTCAGCCTACCCTTCATCATTTACATATTTTCGAGCTTGGAATTCTAATTAAGTTGACTTTCTGTTTCAGTTATTGATGATGCTCTGTGTGAGCAAAGACTTTGGGACATGAAATATAAAGGTGCACAGAATTTTTACATGTGCGAAATTCGAAAAGACTTCACAATTGATGCAACTTTCAAGGGGAATGCATCTCGATTTTTAAATCATGGTTGCGATCCCAACTGTGTTCTGGAGAAGTGGTTAGTATGAGCAGTATTGTGGCTTTTTTTCCTTTTCTTCTTCAGGGATTGTAGGAACTAGCATATTCTTCTGGACTGGAAGTTAATTGCTTTAAAGTTAAAATATGTAATGAGTCAAATCTGCATACACCCGAGTTTAGCATTATAAATTTTTTCTTCTTTTCAGGAACTGGCTAACCCCAATGTTGTTCCTTTGCTTTGGTAATTTGTATGTACAGCCGATAAAACTTTTCTGGTGGTCCTGATTAGCTGGATCAAATATGATATATGAACTAGAGCCTTTTAATATGGTTCTTATGGATCCATATATCTTCTCAATTATTTTTGGGAAGCTCTATACGTTCTATGGACTCTTAATTCCAGTGTGCTTGGTCATACGCTGGACATGCTTGGGTATACATGGGCAACTTAATCAATTCTCTAAATTTGGTATTTTCTGTTCCGTAGAGACATGATTGACATGGATACAAAATGCAGGCTGGGACACGACTGTCCTGTGTAGTGTATATGCTTATAATGTGTTTAACCATTTGTCTGTGTATGTATAATTAATCTTAAGTGTGTCTATTTATGATGGATCCTACTCGTGTCCTTGTCCTTATTCAAAAGTGTTGGCCCATTGCATCTGTCCATGAACCGCATGGCTAAAAAATGAAACTCGAGATGAGTAGATTGATGATGTCAAATTTTTAGAGCATTCGAAAGCAAACTCATGAGTAAGCTTGACTGTTGTGATTTGTAGTTTGTTGAGGATTTTTTCTATTGTGCCCTCAACTTAATTATAACGGTGGACCAATTTGTTGGAAAAGAGTGAGAATTTCATGTTCTTAATTTGTGAGTGCCAGACATTTTCTGCCTGAGCAGTTCTGGCATATTAACAGTGAAAAGGTAGTAGAAAGGGTTTATTTTTTTATTTTTTTATTTTTTTATTTTTTTATCTGCTATGATACCGTAGGTTAACAATTTCTCCACCCAAACGGATTTATAACTAATATTTTCTCTTCCAGGCAAGTTGAGGGAGAAATACGTGTTGGTGTGTTTGCTGCGCGGTCAGTCGACATTGGAGAGCCATTAACATATGATTACAGGTATATCTGGTTGTACCTTGTTGTTGATGCTTTAGTTTCTTCTGTATGACCTATATCACTGGGCTACAAGAATTCCAACAAAATAAACAATCAGACCCAGTGGTATTGGTATTTGATTACTTTGTTTTCACGTTAATATTAGCTTGCACGTTTTTATTTTAGTTCCGTTAAATATTCTAGTAGTTGAAACCCAAGTGGGGGCCTATGTCAAATTTCGTCAAGGCTTTCCTATGAGTTTTCTTGGTCCAAATTAATGGACTATATAAAACAATTACTTCTGCTTACATGTTAATCTTTTTTTTAATTTTTTTCCTTCTTTTTGTACGAATTGGGAGGAGGTGGGGTGACTTAACCTGTCTAGATGAAGTGCATTAATCTTGCATTTGTTATCAGCTGAGCATTTACAGTTATGGTGGTCATGCGTACAATGTCTTCTGAAGGTGACATTAGATTTTTGTGCTTCATCAAATCCTTTTAAAAAATATGAGTTGCAATATACTATACAACTTTTCAAAAAACTAAAATTATTAAATACCAATGTGGATGATGTGGTAAGAGGTTTGTTGGCCCCAATAACAGGGTCTATATACTTTTATCTGATGAATTATCAATTTGTGTCGTATTCTGAACCAATTTGTATCACAACTAGTTGGTTACTCAACAGGATTTCGGAGTGGCTTGGATGAAGAGAAATATCAGTTTTCATTAATTCAATTTTAGTTGGGATAGGCTTTTGACTATTGTTGCTGTAGGATTTTCTTAACTTTTCCCTATGGCTTTGACGTGAGACTGATTATGTTGCCATCTTGTTCTTTGAAGATGTTATCCCCATCAAATGTTTATTGGAGTCGTTTTGGGTCCTCCGAAAAGTTTATATTGCACCACTTAATTGTAGGGAAAAGTTTAATTTGTTATTATTCTGTGAGTTTTTCAAATCATTTCTCATTGGAGTATAGTGATGTAATCTTTGCTCCCCCTGTCCTGAAACCGTTCATATTAGTTTTTGCCATCCCAAATCAGTGTTGTAGGCTGACTCTTCTCATCACCCAAATGGTTGTTTATAGCTTTCTTAGATGTGGTTTTATTCAACCTGGTGTTTGTCAGAGCAACTTATATATCCTTGTGTTATCATTCCAATTTAGTGTAGCTCATTCTTGTGACGTCCTCAACAGAAGTCTACCTATTTGTTGCATAACATGAATTTAATAGCATTAATTCGTTTTTGGGTATGCTAGTGCCACCTTTTCTTTCATGAATCACTCTTCATCATTAGACAAACTGTAGTGGAAATTTATGTATGCAAACAATCTCCGAATGCTTAACAGGAGCAGGAGATTATAATGAAAGAAAACAGGTTTTATAACCATGAATGGCCTCAGTAATTAACTATTGCATTAAAAATTGATTCTATGAATTCAAAATTCGAAATCTTTGAACACCTCATCTTTAGTTTTTGTGCTAAAACTCTCGTCTGCAGTCTCTTGGTTTTGTCAAATAACTAGTTTCTTTCATGTCCTACTAAAAGTTGCAGCAGAGTTGAAAAATTTTCTGGTTTTTGGCATTGTAGATTTGTGCAATTTGGACCAGAGGTGAAGTGCCAATGTGGAGCTCCAAATTGTCAAGGCTATCTTGGAACCAAAAAAAAGATTGGTAAGGTGGACATTTGCTGGGGCTCAAAACGGAGGAGATCAACTGCTTGCATAGCTATCATAACGGTATGATTTGTATCAAGCAATATGTTACATAGGTGGGATGGATGGTCGTGTTATATGCCACTTCCCATAAAATTTGGCAAATGAAAAATTAAAAAGAAAAAAAAAAAAGGGTGGAGAAGTAGAAAGTAGTCTCTTGTCATTCTTCCAACATTCCAGCTATGACATCCTCTCCAGATGAAAAAATAAAAAAAGAAAATCTTATTGTAATATTGTAACAATTTAACATGTAATTGATTTCCCAATGGTGGGAAATTCAAGTATAAATCAGAAAAAAAAAAAAAAGAAGAGGAAATCTGAAAGCAATGTTAGAGATTGGTTGGATTTATAATATTGATAGGTGTGCAAAAACTTTTTTTTTTTTTTTTTTTACACTGTATCCATGTTTTCATCAATTTGAATCTAGTGAGCGTCAAAAGGTAATTTAATATTTTAATTCTAGGATTGGGATTTCCTAAAGTTTTTAAGGTATTTTATTTTTTAGAGTTAAGATTTTTCAATAATTGGCTCTAATTTTTCAAAGGGTTAAATGATGGTTGGTCATTCCTTAAAGAGGCGGCCGATCAGGGTAGTTCGGTCATGTTTTTTACTATGCCTTTTTAATCTTTTTATTTTTTGTGAAGGCTTAGTTTGCTTGATCTAGGTTGTTCATTCAAAATGAACAGTCTAAATACTTAAAATTGTAGGCCCCTACAATTTTAAGAAATTGCAAAAGATCCCAATCTCTCTTAAACAGTCTCACGAAGAGATCTTGCCAAAGTTCTTTTATCCACGTGCTAACTTTTAAAATTAAATACTTCAAAAAATTTCAACGTAGTATCCAACCGAGTAAAATACAATGAATTAAGGAATAACAACCTTCTTAAAATAGTAAATGATGCAGGAATACAATATGAAATATTAATTTCAAAGTAAGGAATAAGATTTTGGAAACTCAATCTTAGAGTTATCTCAATTTTTTTTTTAATTCTCAAAACAACTGTGAAAAAGGGTTTTCTTTTATTTTTTATTTTGGAAAACAGATTCATCAAATTGCGAGGAAGAATCAATGGATTCAATTTAAATAAATATGTAACGGATCAATTCTTACGAATCTTAGCACGATGAAGTTCCTCATTGACTTCAAAAGATAAGTAGAACTATGGAGTATGGACCACCAATAACAGTAGAATTAGGCTTAAATTCTTGTGCTACTGGCAGTCTAGCATTACCATAAGGCAGAATCTTTAGATACCATTTCTAGAGTTTGTCACTTTACAGTTAATGACAAGATCTTTCTTCAAATCGGGTAGGATCAATTTATTCTAATTCAATCTATTAGACGGATACGTGTTTAAAATGTACGAAATTTTCACTATATGTAAGAAAAGAATCATGTATATATAATTTAGACTAAATTAAAAGAATTTTTTAAAAAAACTAGTTTGGAGGATAACTTTGCTGTCATTCAAATGATAGCATTCTTTTAGGGATTGTTTATCCATTCACTGTTGGAGGTTTATAATGCAGTTGGGTTAAGAACAAACAAAGCCGACAACCATGAGGGCTGGAACATGATGAGAGGGACATGCACAATTTGTCATGCAAGAGTCCTGTAAATATTCCACCTAATTTGCATATGGGTTCAAATATTCGAGCCTTGGATTCCCTCCATTGCTGCCTGTTGTGATGGGAACATAAAATACCCAAAACACTTGGAAGGCTTTTTTTTTGTCCAATTTTATTGAAATCCACAAAGCTTTTATGCTGGAGGAATTCAACTTTGTCCCCAGTTGGCTGCGTTTCCCACATGGCTAATTCAAGTTTAAGCCATAGAAATGGAATCAATATGGCTTTAGGGCATCAATAACTCCCAAATTATACTTCCATTACCTCAATAAAAGGTTTATACACAGTATATCCATGTCAGATGTTTATGCTAACCATTTTGAGTTAATCTAAGAAGGAAAGATGGGGGGTGGAGGAAGAACATAAACAGAGAAAAAAGAGAAACCCTGGATGTGTAAGAAAGGAGGTAAAAGAAAAACTATCATCCCTTGAGAAAGTTCCTGCATATCTTTTCCCAAAACTTCCTATCCGGCTCAGCTGTCTGCAATCCAAACTTTACTTTTTCTGCAAAACCTCTCTGCAACCATTCAAACAAAAACAAGGTAAATATATATAGTGATAAGTAGACAGCAAATTAACATTCACAAACAATGGATTGACAATGAGATTAATTACCTCTATGGCATCCATATTGAGAAGGCGATCAATGAGATTTTGAAGAATGTCCTTGGTGTACTCAGGGTGGCCTTGAATGCCTAAAATATGGCTTCCAATCCTGAACATCTCCACACCTGTTTTGTCTGAGGATGCAATCACTTCAGCTCCCAGTGGAACCTCAAAAACCTCATCTTGGTGGCATTCAATGACAGAAAGGGAAGCTGGGATCTCACCCAACTCATCAAGGAAGCAGCATGGGGCCAACTCCTTCACTACACTCACCTTCCTTAGCCCCACATCCCACCCTGTATAAGATTTTCCAACCTTTCCTCCCAATGCTCTGCACAATACCTGCACAGCAAAACCTTTGTTTTTTTTAAATAAATTCTTCTCTGCATGAGATTTATGTGGGTTCGTTTCGGTTTCAAAACATGTAATTTGAAAACATGATTTGGTTTAAAATTGTGGTTTTTGTATATAAAATTGCAGTGCCAAACACACTCGAATCGTGCATGAGATATAAAATGTTTTTCAACGCACTGGTCAATTCACTACAGTTGAGAAATAGCTGTATTGCAATGTAGAAGAGGTCCACATTACCTGGTGACCAAAGCAAATCCCAAGGACTTTCTTCTCCATGGCATCCAAATTTCGCAGCAGCAAGCAGAGCTTGAGAATCCAGTAATCATTGCCATAAGCATCACAAGGGCTTCCACTGATCACAAAACCATCATAGTTTTGGAGCTCATCTATGTCAGGGAAGTCCCCCTCTATCACCCTGTACAAGTCCCATATCTCTCCTTCTTCCCCAAAAGCTGCAAGGAACACATTGAAGTAGCCACCATATACTTTCTTCACATAATCAGAGTCTTTTGCTGCTAGAAGAAGAGCATACCTTTTCTCTCCTCCAACCTTCATCTTCTAAAAAAGAAAAATTGAATTGAATATCTTGGATATGGAGATGTGTGTGTCTGTCGGAAAAGGAAAGAATTAGAGTTGAGGAAATTAGGATTTAGAATGTTGAAGTTTGTAGAGGGAATGATGCCTTTTTATAGGAGCTGAATGATGGAAGCCACTTATGAATAATGGGGAGAGTGAAAATATTCATATGATTGGAATATGGGAATAAAACTATTTGCCAATATAAACTTTCTATGTATGTATTTTTATTATGCAATCCAAAAGTGAAACCGTGTATGCCCTATTTGATATGACAGATTTTTGTCTTAAGCAGGAGATGTGGTTTTTCTTTTCTTTTCTTTTTCTTTATATATATATATATAAAGCACTTAAAAAAGTCAAGTCCGGTGATATGAAAATAATACTAGTATCACATATAAATGGTCTAGTTCTAATTGAAACTGGATTCAAGCCAAATTCATTGTCAAAATAGAAACTTTTATTTTGTTATAAGAAAAGTTTCCAAATAAGATGAAACAATGAAAGTTTTTGTCATGAGGATCGGAGATTTGCAGTACAAAAAGGTAATTAATTTTAGTTGTCATTTGTATTTTGAGTTGTTTGTTAATATTTTTGTTTTAAAAATATAAAATAACTTTTTAGCAAACATAATCGCAGTTAAAAAAAGATAATTAATTCTACTTGTCATGTTTTGGTTTCTTTAAGAAGGTTGTCTGTAAGAAATTGACAATTCAGATAAATTATTAAAGCAAATGTTGAAGAGTAAAAGAACAAAAATAAAATTTGGGAAACATTGGGAGTCATTTGAACTGAGACCATAATAAGGACAGGTACATTTGAAGAGAGAGAGAGAGAGAGAGAGAGAGAGAGAGAGATTCAAACGAATTTATTGGATGACTACTTTTTCTATAATCTTGCAAACAATTAGAATTTAGAGCAATATATACCCTTTTTTTCAAAGTCCTAAGGGTCATTCAATTCTACCATTGACATGCCCAATAGGGAACAGAATTAGGCACCGACCATTTCTTCCATGCACCCTCTTGTCAAGGGAGAATATGATTCTCTTTATTTAAAATAAATATAAATGAACTATTTTATAATTAAAATTTAATATTATTGCATTTAATTGTGCAAACAATGGGGACGCCGTTTAAAAAATTTAAATAATGTAGTTGTTAAATTTTGACCATAAAATTACTAACCGAAAAAATCATGCGGTCAAAAATCGTGGGTTCTCATAGAAGTAGAATTAAGAATCAAAATAAATTTAGGAATAATTCTTTTTTATACATGTATATACTTTGTATTCACTTCTTTTGATTGTATAAGTCCCGAGTTCCTATTGCTTAACCTTTTATCAAATCACTTCTTTAAAATTAATCAAATCAATCCTTAAAGTTTAATCTACTCTTATTAAATCACTCTTTTTGTCTCAATTATGTTGACTCTTTTGGTGAAATGCTACATCATATCCTATAGGTTTGTGGCACGTGTATACACACATGCATAAGCATAATCAATGTCACCATGTCAACAGTATTTCATGATGAATTAGTACATCGATGGCACGTCATAAATGTCACGTCATTAAAAATTATTTATCAACAAATCACTAAATTTCATATTAAAAGAAAAAAAAAGAAATAAAAAAGTGAAGAGAGAGAGAATAGTCACGACTTAATCTATTCTAAGAGCATTTGGCTTGTAGGAGATTTAGGGGTGACCACACAATCACTTCTTTCTTATGTATTTTTGCGAGATCTAGTAAGATAATATTATTATATTAATATATTATTTAATCCAAAACTTTGGACGTAGGAATTGAATCAAAATTAGATTATAACGTGTAGACTTTAACACTGGAATTTTAATGGGAGACTTTCACGCAACGGACCATTTTTCACGTGGAAATTTCAACGTTCCAGAACAAGGGAGCGTGGAAAGCTAGAAAGCGAACACGCGGAACTAAAGCAGCCGCACTGCCGCTGGCAAAACAGTAATATCACGTCGAATGGACCTTCGAACACGACCGCGTCATTAAATCTTTTTTTACTCCCCATTAGGCCATGGCCCATCGGCCCATGAGGGGTCCGCCAACTTTACGGGAGTCAGGCCGGTAGTAAAGCATCCACCAAGTTCAACTAAAACTACGGGCATACCCTTAATGTATAGTGCCAATTTTGAGAGTAAATCTTAATTTTTATATATATATATATATATATATATATATATATATATATTGTGGCGGATCTAGGAATTCATTTTACCAAGAGCGTCAAGAAAATAATAAAATATAATGATAAAATATTTTTTTTATTATAATATGGTAAATACAATTAAAAAAAAAATTATACCACAATATATGTATCACAAAAAGCATATTTATTTGATTTCATAAATATATGTTAAATTGATATATCAATTACCATGTAGGCACTAGTATAAAAGTAAAAGAAAATACAAAATACAAAGTGCTTAAAATTGCATTCTATGCGACCTTAGAGAAACAAAATAATGAAAATGAGAGATATATCTTAATTAAAAAGCCTAAATTATAACCAAAACAAATTAAAGGCGCTGTCATAACTAGGACAAATTAGGGCCTTAATGACTTTAATTATAAACTTTACTCTCAACTTACTCGGTAGGGTTATGACAAGGAAAATGCCAAGTATTGATAAATAAACATTAAATTTCTTGACTTTTTTTTTTATTATTATTATTGTTTTTTTTTTTTTAATATGAAACCAAGAAACTAAACCAGCCAAAGAGGGAAAGATTAGAAAAAGTTTGAAAAACTTCAAACACGTTACACGAGAATGAGAGAAACCAAGTTCTTGACTTCTTGTTTATGACAATTGAGTCATTGACAATGCACAAAGAATGTGAGAGAAACATCGAACACGCACTGACCGACCCACAGACATCAAACAGCTAAAAATTAACAGCATGCTGCACAATCAACTGAGTGAAGGGCGCAACAAATCAAAAAAATTAAAAATACCAGAAGCCCAACAAACTAAAAATTAAAAATTGAATTAAGAAATTTTTCTTAATTTTGTTTTACTAGGGGTGCCCGCCCCCAGCTCGTCCCCACGTAAATCCGTAAAAAGGGGAGACGTGATTCGAACTAGTGACATCCACTTCATGAAGCGTAGTTTACAGCCGATTGAGGTATCCCTTGGATACTCTTTGCACTTGTATTCTATTTTCTACTTTAAGATTATATATACTAAATTAAAACACTTGATATAAGGATAAGGATAAGGATAAAATTAAAATTCGGGACATAATTCAAAGACCAAATATATATTTTGGCCAAGTTATAAGAGTTGGGGATGAAGTGGTTGGCTCCTCTGTCCGAAATGGTTAAAGTAAATTGGGATGTGGAGATAGACATATCCAGAAAGATAATGGATGTGAGGATTATTGTCTGATATCAAAAAGGGTATCTTTTGGCTTCAATGTGCTCTATAAAACAATTACGCATGAATTGAATGTCCATCACTTTTGGGATATAACATTAATTGAATTGAATGTCCATGACGCTTGAATTTTCAAAACATGTTTCTTTTTCAAATCTGATTATGTTGAGAGGGAGTTACGACTCCTTTCTCCCCGCTCCATTTCTCCTTCCCCTTTTTTTTCATGCCCTCACCATAAATCGACTAGGGTGTGTGTGTCAATGATCATTAGGGTGCTTTTTAGCTGTGTGGTTGGCCAACAGTGGCTCATGGAACGCGTGAGGGTGTGTTGGGTTTTCGTTATTGTATTTTCGTTTTTAAATAAGAATGTATAGTCTATAAATCTGTTTTTAGTAGCAATGGGGTGAAGTTTTATTTGCTTTTATTAAGTTTTGTTTTTACAAATCTTTAAGAATAACGGAATTGGTTTTCGGTTAGTATTTTCCCCCTTTTCCCTACCCTTGTGCAGATATGTGAAAAAAAAAAAAAAAAAAAAATCAATAATGATTTATCACAAATCCAATGGTAATTTTAAAAGCGATAAGTACTAGAAAGCCAAAGAGAAGGAGTCGGAATTCTTTCCAAACTGACGTAGCAAGAATTTTAAACACCCCAGACCGGTTGTTTAGAATTTTTTTTTTTAAAAAAAAAAAATTTCTTGTCACGTCAGTTTGGAAAGAATTTTTATTTTATTTTTATATGTCCACACAACAGAAAGGGGAAGGGAGAGAGGAGATTCGAACTAATGATCTCCGCTTCATTAGGCGTGACCCACAACCGATTGAGTTATTCTTTGGGAACTTGGAAAGAATTTTGGCTCCATCTCTTTAGCTCTCTAGCACTTCTCTTTAAAATCTACATTATTTTTTGAAAGACACAAATGAGACTTCTACCATTACTCTAAAAGTACTATCAATGCGTAGATGCTCTAATAGATTCATATTTAATTCTAAATTCTTAGTATAAAAAAAAAAAAAAGTAAAATTAAATATAGACCGTAAAAAAAATTACTCCACAAATACTAAAGCTTTTCTACAGGATCTAATTAAAATATTTTTTTAGCCAAAATTAACGATGCCGAGGATATTTTGGTACTAGTCAGCATAAATGCAGTAGCTTTTGTGTTGATATATAATTGATATTATATTATATATAATATGATATAAAAGTAATACAATATTGCAACCATTTCAAACATGTATAACGTGGTAGGCATTGTCTCACGTGTGATAAGAAAAAAGCTTTTAATAATACAATGGAATACCTAATCAAACAGGTCTATCACATTTTCTTAATTGCAGATAGTTAATTTGAAATGGATTTCATTTTCTTAAAAATTGTGAAATAAATTTATCCATTGTACTCTATACCTCCCGTAAATTGGGATGCAATCATTGAAAGAGCATGTTTGGTTATGTAATTTCACATTTTAAAAGTGTATTTTTAAATAAAATTGTAAAATTATGTCCTCAATGGTAGCTCAATCGACTCAAAATTATATATTCCTCATGAAGCGGGGAGTTTATCGGTTCAAATCCCTTTCCCTCACTCCCTTCCTTGGTTGCTCATATCAAATAAAAAATAAAAGCGTAAAAAGTGTTATATTTGAGGGTTTGTTTGATAAAAAATAACAATATACATGAAGGCAAGGCAAGAGAAGTTAAGGCCAATAGGGCGGAATTAATGGATTTTTATTTATTTATTTTTTAACGGGGATTGATTTAATGGTTGTTCAATACTATTATATCAACTCAGTGAAATGGGGGGTGTTGTATTTATCATTACTTAGTTCAGAATGGAGAGTTGCACTCTACATTTTAAAGTTTGTAATCTATATAATAAAGAGTAATGTTATACTACATGAGCATAGTGAGATAGTGATGAGATAATAATATAGTATATAACATTACTCTATAATTATAGAGTAATGCTAAAAATTATATTTTTATTATATAATTATCTTATAATACTGATGTGTCAATCACAACCAATCCTTAGATTTTTTTTTTTATTATTATTATTATTATTTAAGAATGACGGATCAAAGAATTAGTTGAAATTAACATGCCAATGTTGTAATATCATTTTGAGATTAAAAAAAAAAAAAAGTGGTTTTAGTGTTACTCATAAATATACCCTTATGGGCACACAAGTGACAAGTGTCATTATAAACTGTGAGACAATATGTTTTATTAAATTAAATTCTCATCAAAAGAGATCTTTTTAAAATTAAAATTCCCCAAAAAAAGTATTCACTAATCAAATTGATTCGGATCACAAGAAATCAGGAAAAAAAAAACAAAACAATTAGTAGCCTGTGACTCTGAGCATATAGTATCATTTTTGAAAATAAAAGTATTTCCATCTAAATATAAGCACATTCTTGTCAACTTTTAATATATACTCCATTTGGCATCATGAATTAGGCCTTCCTTCCTGGCAAAGTTCATGATCTATGGCAAATTTAGAAGTGTCAACTTACAGAAGATAATCCATTAAAATAGAAAGCAAAAAGAACAAGAAAAGATATTCAGTACTGTAGCAAATAGCTTAAAGAAGAAGTAACATATTCTAGAACCAAAAACCAATTCTATGAGACAAATTGGAATCCCAATTGAACAAGGAATAAGAACCCAATACTTGGGACCTTTTTGAATGAAGAATCCCCAATATCAAACAAAAATGGATGAAACTAATGACGGTTTCTTTATCCGATCTAAAAAAGGCATTAATAAACAAAACCGATATTCGATTATGCACAAAACATCCCTTCATATCTTTGAATTAGTTGCATTATCTATGTACAAAGCATCAAAGGATCCTGAAATTCGTTTCCAATAGGCATGAAAGATTCGATTATATATACTATGGCATTTGCCAATACCTCATTCATCCCCCAACTTGTCGAATCATAATCCCTACTATGTTAAATTTAACACATGTTTGGTTACTGTTTTCTCACTTGCCCATCTCATAGGCTTCCATTATTTAAAATTTGAGCAAAAATACCATTTAACAAGCACTTTAGCCCACTTCAAAAAAAAAAAAAAAAAAAAAAAAAACAAGCACTTTAGCCAATGTCAAATATACCTTTTGTCATAATTCATCTCCAAATGTATAGAGCCCAAAAAGTAAAAAATTTCTTTTTCTTCTTCTCTCTTTTTTTTTCTCTTTTAATATTATTGTCTTCATTGGCAGTATTACGTTTGGTTCCTTCGTTACGTTTGCCCAAATGGTTGGTCTATTACGTTTAATGCGCAACACTAATTATGTAGCTGCAATTACGCATAAATTGAATACTGATCACTTTTGGGGTGTAACTTTAATTCCATAACATTAAGGCATGAATTGAATAATGTAGAATCTGATTCTGTTGGAATGCTTTACTATTGAGACTTCGAGCATATTTAACTTTTAAGTAAAAAATGTGCTTTATAGCAAAAGCTTCATTTTTAAGCTTTTCTTAAAAGTATGTTTTGATCATTTTTGAACTTTTTAGACCCTTAAAAACGCTTTCAAATTTTATTTTTTTTACCAAATTGGTATTTTTTTCTTCAAACGAACTTTTTGAGTGTTAAACACACTTTTAGACTCTTCAAATGTACATCCAAATTAACAAGCCCTTCAATGGTTAATATTCAGCAAAAATAGTCTTAAATTTCAACTATGGAAGCCTTTCGGTACACCTAGTGGTGGATCTAGGAATTTATTTTAATAGAGGTGAAAATAAAATAATAAAATATAATGATAAAATAATTTTTTTGGTTCTCTTTATATATTATATTTTTATTATAATATGGTAAATACAATTCAAAATATAAATTATAACACAATATGTGTATCACAAAAAGCATATCTATGAGACTTCATAAATATATGCAAAATTGATATATCAGTTAACATGTAGGCCATAGTACAAAAATAAAGAAAAATACAAAATATGAAATGTCTACAATTGCATTCTAAGTGTTCTTAGAGAAACAAAATCATTAAGTATCACATCTGAATTGAAACTTTTGGAAATTTTCTTTCAATGTAAACAACTAAATTCTCCGCAAAAAACTCATCCTTCATTTTGTTACGAAGTCTTATTTTAACAATTTTCATAGTTGAGAATGCTCGTTAGGTAATTGTTGTAGAGTGTAGACACTAGAAGAGTCAAAACAAGACGAATCAATCTATCAATTAGATAATACGTATATGATTTTCTTGTCTCTACCAATCTTCGACATAAGTCTGCAATGGAAGACAATCTTTGTAATTCCGAATGATTAAACATATCAACTTCAAAATGCTTCAACTAAAATCTCAAAATAATTTTATCCTACTCAGAAAAATCAAGAGAATAATACTTCTATGCAAAACTACATATATCATCAATATTAAAGGATTTATAAGTATCATTTGGATTCAAAGCTGAATTAAGTGTCAAGAGTTCCATTGTCTCTTCACCAAATCTACTATTGAGCTCTTGCAATTGAAAGTTTATAGTAGTATTGAATATGTCAAAATGATAATGATGCTCTATTGTAATATGATCCGGTTGATGACAACCTCATCCTTCAACATAACGAGCACAAAAATCTAGAATGTCAATTTCAAATTACTTTGAGAAATAAACCTTTCTCAAGCAAATTATCCTAATGCATTAATCCTGAAAGCTATTAATCTAACAAATCAACAAAAAAATGAATTAGTAAAAGAAAACAAACAATAACAAATAACAAATAACATACCTGAGATTGACAATAATATATATATATATATATATATATATATATATATATATTCCTAAAAAGATGCAAATATTGTTTTAATTATAAAGAGAAACAAAATTTTAATAAAAAAAAAATTATGAAAAGTAATTATTTGTCATTTCAAGAGTTTAAGATCAATTAGATAAATTAGATAAATTAAACAATGGATTGCATTTTAATATCAAATAACTTGGTTAAGTGGCATGATAATATATATCACTCATAACTCATTAAGCAACAATTTATATATATATATATATATATATATATATATCTTAGCTCTCAATTTTTGCAATTTCAAAATCCAAAGCCAGCTTCAGATCCTAAGCCAGTTCTTTACTAATGCTCGGGCTTCTTTGGATTGCCTAAACATCCAAACTGCCCAATAGGCCCAATAGCCAAGGAATGGGCATCATACGTAGTGCTCACACCATGACCCGATTCACAAGAGTTTGGGCTGGGCCTCAAAATTTAAAAGGCAAAATTGTAAATATGCGTGCATAATCAGGTAAAAGCGTCAATGGGATTCTATATATAGTACAAGTTTAGTCTCCTTCGCAAGACTATTGAATCACACGAAGATAAGCATCCAATTAGAATTTCAAATGAAGATAAAGTCTAAAATGAAGATATAATCAAACAATCTTATCATAATTCTCTTGTAGCAATAGAACACTAGGATTAGATTATATATTTGAATTAGATGTAGATATCTAAACAAATTATATATCCTATGAGTTTATAAATACAGGAATTGCACTACGTATTTTGTACGCAGTACATACATCAAAAACATAAAACTCTGTAAAGACAATTTGTGGATGTTCTGAAATTTCACAAATTTGCAGACGTCGTCTCTGCCGCCGTCGAAGCAAAAAGATTTTGTCTTCCTTCTCTCTACCAACCTTCAATCGCCTGACACGTGCTTGGGAAAAAGGTTTGTCTTCCTCTGATTTCTATTTAGTTTGTTCCCAATTTTACTCTTGGCAATTGGCCTGTTCGTCATGAGGTTTTTAATTTAATTTTGTTTTTTTCCTTTTTATGGAATACTAGGATTTATTTTTTTCGAGTTTGTTTGTGGAGGAAGATTAATTCAACCTTATGGAGCACAAAATTGACCGACTGTCAGTGTTGCCGGAACATGTTATGGAACACATTCTCTCATTCATGCCCTTGAAAAGAACACTTCAACTTAGTATATTGTCCAAGATCTGGCAAAAGGTCTGGACTTTATTCCCTATTCCAGAATTTAATTCAAACTTCTATGGCAGAGATTTGTACTCGATTTATGACAATGAGAAAAAGCAGCAAATCACAATAAAGAGTGAAGAGAGAGAGAAGTTCAATTATTTTGTGGAGAGAACTTTAGTCAGCCGTTGTAGGCAAAAGCTAGGATTAAACAAGTTTAATCTTAAAGTTTTGGTCATGCGTGAATCGGATTATGTTCTTGCAAGAGGTTGGCTTGGCTATGCAATTGAATGCAATGTAAAAGAGTTGAATCTTTGCTTGAAGTCCTATTTCTATGACAGTGAAGCCGCGCTTGACAGTTATGCGGTGCCCGAGAGTATTCTAACAGCAAAATCAATAATTGAGTTCTATTTGTGTGGGGCTATTTTCAAGTCATGTTACAGTGATATTAATTTATCTTCTTTGAGAAAGTTGGTTTTGAAGCGAGTTGATATGAATGACCAAATTTTCCGAACTCTAATTTCTGGTTGTCCTGCATTAGAAGAGATAACAATTGGACAATGTTACGGGTTGAAAAATATACATGTGAGAAGTCTTCCTAGGCTCATGGCGGTTACGTTGCTCTATAATCCTGAACTTGAGATCTTTAAGATTGAAGCACCAAATCTAAAGAAACTACTATTAGAATCAACCATTGTGACAGACAAATGGTTGCACGACTTCCTTTCTAAACATCTTCTCATTGAGAGCTTGGAGCTACGGCATTGCAATATGTTAAAAAGGATTAAGATTTCAAGTGATCACTTGAAGAGTTTAACAATTTGTCATTGCGCAAAGTTGGTTGAAGCTAACATTATTACTCTTAACTTAGATAGACTCAAGTATAGTGGTGATGTTATATCATTTTCTTCCAATGCTAGGATTCTATCTGAAGTTAGACTCAAATTTAAAATTGCTCCTTTGGATCTTAAAAAGATTGAGTTCCTCGCAAAGTTGAATCATCCGAAATTATTGGCTTGGAATACTCTCCGTGTCGAGGTATTGTAGTTTCTTTTATTTGATTCTCCTTCTATTTTTTTTAATTTTTTTTTTTAATGGTTTGTGTTGCTATGTACATCAATTATTATCATATATTATGAAAATCTATCTATCCTTTTTTTTTTGTTTTTTGTGAAGAGTGTGATTGCTCTAAAAGAATTGAGAGAAATACTACCATCCCCATTGTATAATGTCAAGCAATTGAAGCTAAAAGTAAATCATCGACGTGGGTGTTATGAGATCTTCAAACTTGTGGATGCCTTGCTATGGATTTCTCCTCTTCTAGAAACTCTTTTTATAGAATGGAGGATGGATGAGAATATATCTTTCCAGGTACGTATTGCACATATATATTCATTTATGAGAATTTAGAAAGCTTCTTCTAATACTCTTATTTTTTAGGATGCTTTGGTTATTTAGTGCTTCAAATCAAGTTACTAAAGTAAAAGTCATTCTTGTTTTTTCTTTTTGTTTGCTTCTCAAGCTAAATTGGATTTGGGATAGATCACTATTAGATTTTGATCCCATAATGATTTTAAAAGTCATATTAGATTTGGGGGATAAAAGAAGGACAAAAGTCCTACATCTAGCATTACTCATAAGTTTATAAATTAGACACAATAGAAGAAGAAGGAATGAACTTATCAATTGAGTCTTTTATCATTTAAGATTCAACTATACCATTTATGAAGCAATCATTTTCCAATGAAACTTCTTTTATTTTCTCTACTTATAAGGTTGTAACCTTGTCGTCTTCATCTCCTATATGGTAACAATTCACTGTTGTGAAGAATTCTAGTACTTTAGTGATAATTATTTTAGAATGGTGCTAGGGATATTACAACTTTTATAACTAAGTTATTTACAAATTAATGTGGTAGTTCATAACTAGTAAAATAATCAAACAAAAAATAAGGTTTATTAATTTCTCTTAATTATTTTACTAATTATAGATTGCCATATCAGTTCGTAAAAGATTTTATAATAAAATTTTTAGTACCCCAAACATTTTCCGTTATTTTGCACTATAGCTCTAATTTGATCTTTTGTGGTTCATTCGTAGCACCTGACATTAGATGCTAAAAGTTAATGGTGGTATTACAATGCATTAATCAATTTTTTATAATTAAAAAAATGATTCTTATTGTGATCATGTTTTCACATTTCTAAATTCAATTACAAATACTTTTTTTTTTTTTTTTTGGTAGTGTTCCTAATCATGTGCTCTTATTTCAGTTCTCCTATGAAGATCATATTTACAAATCGAAAAAACATAATTGTTGCAAACTTCTTCCAGTTCTATGTTGGCGGCATTGCCTAAAGACGGTCAAGATTGAACATTGCGGAGGAACTATCGCAAAAGAGACTCTAGAGTATTATTTTTCCACAAATGCTGAAATCTTAGAGAGCTTCGAATATTGTATGAGGATGCATGTTTAACGAAATTCAATGCACTGCAAATTTTTTGGTTCGATTTATAATTTATAATCACTTTTCCAACCGTCATTTTTTAACAATTAGAAACTATGTTTCAACAGATAAAAACTACACTTAAAATTCTATCTAAAATGATGATTTCAAAAATTCGAACAATTACTTCTCTTATGCTATTACACTTTTCTTGTTTGAGATAGCGTTTAGAATTTGGAATCTACACACTATATTCGAATAATATTGTATTATGAGTATAAAATTACCAAGTCCCCTTTGCAAAATATATTATATAAGTGGGAGACAATATTTGTCTAAGAGATAGATTAAAACTCGCCTTATTGATCAATTTGTAGCCATTCCCATATAATATTATGCAATACTTTCTTTTAATTATGAATATCCCACATTCAATTTTCAACACCCATGAGCTCAAGATCCCATCCGACTATTTTCAGTGATTACTAAAGAGAAATGCTAAACATTCCAAATTTTTGTTCTACAAGTTGGTTTCCAAATAATGTGTCACTATCTCATGAATTGGTGACACATTTCTCAAAATAATAAATATGATAAGATGGTGACACATTATTTGGGAACTAACTTTTGGGAAAAAAAATTTGAGATGTGTTGCACTTCTCATCACTAAATCCATCTGGCAGCCCACATTCGCCATCGGCCCATCGGAATTGTCTAGCACGACCATCGTAGTGGCTGCTGCCAAGCATCAACCCAATTTGAAGGAAAAGTCTATCTATGTAGACGGTGAAGTATTCTTCAAGAAGTATAGGCGAGAGGCTGGAGATGAATTGGGCCTAACAATTCGAACAGAAAATTGATGGGAATCTGGATTGTCTGCCTCCAGAATCCAGCCAGCTTCAGTGCCTAAGCCCATGGGCTTGGCCAATTCTTTAGTGATGCTTGGGCTTCTTCCGATTGACAAAATATCCAAAATGGCCAATACTCCTTTGGGCTGGGCCTCAAACTTTTAAAGGCTAAATTGTAAATATACGTATATAATCAGGTAATATATATATATATATATAGGTCATATGTTTACGGGGATGTGAACTGGATTTCACACAACGCGAAATGTCAGCATATCATGATAAAGAGCGAAGAGAAAGAGAAGTTCAATTATTTTGTGGAGAGAACTTTAGTAAGCAGGTATAGGCAAAAGGTAGGTATAAACAAGTTTAATCTTAAAATTCAGGTCCTGTTTGAACCGGATTATGTTTTTGTAAACCGTTGGATTGGCTATGCAAGTGAAAGCAATGTAAAAGAGTTGAATCTTTGCTTGAAGTCCTATTACAATGACAGTGATGAGAGGCCTGACTATTATGATGTGCCTGAGAGTGTTCTAATAGCAAAATCAATAATAAGTTGAAGTTGTCTGGAAGTCGCTTGAAGTCATCTTACAGTGATATTAATTTATCTTCTTTGAGAGAGTTGGTTTTGAAGAGAGTTAATATGAATGATTGAATTTTTTGAACTCTAATTTTTGGTTGTCCTGCATTAGAAGAGATAACAACTGGACAATGTTACGGGTTGAAAAATATACATGTGCGAACTCTTCCAAGACTCATGTCAGTTACATTGCTCTATAGTCCTGAACTTGAGCTTTAAGTTGGAAGCACCAAATCTAAAGAAACTATTATTAGAAGCAACCATTGTGACAGACAAATGGTTGCACAACGTCCTTTCTAACAATCTACTCATTGAGAGCTTGGAGCTACGTAATTGCAATATGTTGAAAAGGATTAATATTTCAAGTGATCACTTGAAGAGTTTGACAATTTGTGATTGCACAAACTTGGTTGAAGTTAACATGATTACTTTTAACTTACATAGACTCGAGTACTATGGTGATGCTATATCCTTTTCTTCTAACACTTGAATTTTATCGGAAGTTAGACTCCAATTTGAAAGCTGTTATCCTTTGAAAGTTAAAGAGATTGAGTTCTTTGTAAAGTTAAATCATCCAAAATTATTGGCTTGGGATACTCTCAATTTCAAGGTATTCTAGTTTCTTTTATTTGATTCTACCTCTACTTTTATTTATTTATTTATTTTTGATGGTTTGTGTTACTATGTACATCAATTATTATCATATATTATAAAACTTTATCATTTTTATTTTTATTTTTTTACTTTGTGAAGAGTGTGATTGCTCCAGAAGAATTGAGAGAAACAGTACAATCCCCATTATACAATGTCAAGCAATTGAAGCTAAAAGTAGACAATCCATATAACATCATCCAACTTGTGGATGCCTTGTTATGGATTTCTCCTCTCCTAGAGATTCTTTGGATAGCAAAAGGGTGGAGGGATGACTGTATATCTTTCGAGGTACGTATTGCGCATATGTTCATTTATGAGAATTTAGAAAGCTTCTTCTAATACGTTTATTTTTTAGGATGCTTTGGTTCTTTAGTTCTTCAAATAAAATATCTACAGTAAAAAGTCATTCTAGTTTTTTCTTTTTGTTTGCTTTTCATGATAAATGAGATGAATCACTACTAAATTTTGATCTTATATTTGATTTTAAATGTCATATCACCTTTGAGAGCTAAAATGAGGACAAGAGTCCTACGTCTAGCTTTACTCATAGGTTTATAAAATTAGACATAATGGAAGAGATTGGGCTTATCAATCGAGTCTTATATCATTTAAGTTTCAACTATGCCATTTATGAAGCAATCATTTTCCAATGAAACTTGTTTTATTTTCTTTACTTGTAAGGTTGTTACCAAGTTCATCTCCTATTTTGTAACAATTCATTGTTGTGAAATTTGCGAATTCGGTTGAAATTTTAACTACCTGTCCGGGTTGGAAAAGGATTGTGGGTAAGATATTTTAAATTATCGAGTACCGACCCGCCCCGTCCGCAAACCCAACCCAAAAAAAAACCTAAAACCCTCTTATCTCTCTTATACTCTTTCTTTCCTCATGCCGTCACAGCATAGGATTGAGAAACAGAGGATTTGAGACTAGGATTTGCAGGAAGAGAAGAGAGGGGGAGAGACGCAGGAAGAAGAAGAAGAAGAGGAAGACGAGAGAGGGAGAGAAGAGGCGCAGCAGCGGCAGCACGCAGGAGGAGAGAAAAAAACCAATAAGAGAAAGAAAAGAAGAAGAAGAAGAAAAAAGAGGGAGAGCAGAGAGAGACAGGAGGAGAAGAAGAAGACCCGCCCCGATCGCACAAACCCGAAGTATCCGCCCCGCCCCGCAAATCCTGAGACCCGGAGGGTACTGTCCAATGAAGCCGGGTCTCGGGTACCAATTTTAATACCCGCCCCGTGCCGCCATCGTGTCTCTGAAATTTCACAAGAAAAATTTGTGGATGTTCTGAAATTTCACAATTCTGTCGCCGTCGTGTCTCTGCCGCCGTTGAAGCCAAAAAGATTTTGTCTTCCTTCTCTCTACCAACCATCGAGCGCCTGACACGTGCCACGGCCCAAACGTGCTAGGGAAAAAGGTTTGTCTTCCTCTGATTTTAATTATAAGATTTCTATTTTGCTCCCAATTTTACTCTTGGCCTGTTCGTCGTGAGGTTTTTAATTTTTTTTTTTTTCCTTTTTATGGAATATTAGGATTTGTTTTTTCGAGTTTGTTTGTGGAGGAAGATTAATTCATCCTTATGGATCACAAAATTGACCGACTATCAGTGTTGCCGGAACCTGTTATGGAGCACATTCTGTCATTCATGCCCTTGAAAAGAACACTTCAACTTAGTATATTGTCCAAGAGATGGCAAAAGGTCTGGACTTTATTCCCCATTCCAGAATTTAATTCAAACTTCTATTCGTCAGATTTATCAGATGTGTTTGATTCGTACGAGATTTCAGACAAGGAGAAAAAGCAGAAAATCACAATAAAGAGGGAGGAGAGAGAGAAGTTCAATTATTTTGTGGAGAGAACTTTAGTAAGCCGTTG
This sequence comes from Corylus avellana, assembly GCF_901000735.1. Taxonomy (NCBI): domain Eukaryota; kingdom Viridiplantae; phylum Streptophyta; class Magnoliopsida; order Fagales; family Betulaceae; genus Corylus; species Corylus avellana. Next base: position 25,746,167 of record NC_081546.1, read on the forward strand.
TAGGCAAAAGCTAGGATTAAACAAGTTTAATCTTAAGATTCTGGTCATGCATGAACCGGATTATATTCTTGCAAACCGTTGGATTGGCTATGCAATTGAATGCAATGTAAAAGAGTTGAATCTTTGCTTAAAGTCCTATTTCTATGACACTGATGAGGAGCCTGATGATTATCAAGTGCCTAAGAGTGTTCTAACAGCCAAATCAATCGTTAAGTTGAAGTTGTCTGGGGGTAGCTTGAAGTCATGTTACAGTGATATTAATTTATCTTCTTTGAGAAAGTTGGTTTTGAAGCGAGTTGATATGAATGACCGAATTTTCCGAACTCTAATTTCTGGTTGTCCTGTATTAGAAGAGATAACAATTAGAAAATGTTACGGGTTGAAAAATATACATCTGCAAAGTCTTCCTAGACTCGTGGCGGTTACATTGCTCTATAGTCCTAAACTTAGGAGCTTTAAGTTGGAAGCACCAAATCTGAAAAAACTACTAGTAGAATCAACCATTGTGACAGACAAATGGCTGTACGACGTCCTTTCTAAACATCCACTCATTGAGAGCTTAGAACTACGTGATTGCAGTATGTTGAAAATGATTAAGATTTCAAGTGATCACTTGAAGAGTTTGACAATTTGTCATTGCACAAAGTTGATTGAAGTTGACATTATTACTCTTAACTTACATAGACTCGAGTATTGTGGTGATGTTATATCATTTTCTTCCAATGCTTGGACTCTATCGGAAGTAAGACTCGACTTTAAGAACTATGCTCCTTTGGATGTTAAAAAGATTGAGTTCCTTGCAAAGTTAAATCATCCGAAATTTTTGGCTTGGGATGCTATTGCCAAGGTATTTTAGTTTCTTTTATTTGTTTCTCTTTAATTTTTTTTTTATTTTTTTTTATTTTTTATGATAGTCAATGTTACTTTGTACATAAATTAGTATCATATATATAAAAATCTAACATTTGTTTTTGTTTACTTTGTGAAGAGTGTGATTGCTTCAAAAGAATTGAGAGAAACAGTACAATCCCCATTATATAATGTCAAGCAATTGAAGCTAAAAGTACGCAATCCATATAACATCATCGAACTTGTGGATGCCTTGTTATGGATTTCTCCTCTTCTAGAGATTCTTTGGATAGAATGGTGGAGAGATGTCAATATATGTTTCAAGGTACGTATTGCATATGCTCATTTATGAGTATTTAGAAACTTTCTTCTAATATTGTTATTTTTTAGGATGGTTTGGTTCTTTAGTGCTTCAAACAAAGTTACCAAAATAAAAAGTCATTCTCCTTTTTTTTTCTTTGCTTCTCAAGCTAAATGAGATTTGAGATAGATCACTATTAGATTTTGATCTTATATTGATTTGAAAGCCACATCATCTTTAGAAGCTAAAATGAGGACAAGAGTCCTACGTCTAGCATTACTCATGGGTTTATAAAATTAGACCCAATGGAAGAAGAGGGATTGGGCTTATCAATTGAGTCTTATGTCATTTAGGTGTTTTGAGGACTTGGAGGGGTCCTTGGAAGACATTTTATCCTCTTGTTTTCATACTTTGTACCTTTCGACTGTTGCGCATGTTTTTTTGGTGTTGATTAGTTATAATGATTTTCTTATTCGTTTTTCCCTTTCTAGTAGGGTGATCTTATTGTATACTCCGGTGTACTTTGAGGCGCCTTACGCTTTTAATAAGACTAGTTATTACTTATCCAAAAAAAAAAGAAATTGAGTTTTATATCATTCAACTATACCATCTATGAAGCAATCATTTTCTAATGAAACTTGTTTTATTTTCTTTACTTTTAAGGTTGTTACCATGTCGTGTTCATCTCCTATTTTGTAACAATTCATTGTTGTTTAGAATTTTAGTACTTTAGTGATAATTATTTTAGAGTGGTATTAGGGATATTACAGCTTTTATTACTAAGTTGTTTCAGAATTAATGTGGAACTAGTAAAATAATTAAATATTGAATATGGCTTATCAATTTCTCTTAATTATTTCACCAATTATAAATTGCCACATCAGTTTGTAAATGGTTATAGTAAAAATTGTAGTACTTCAAGCATTTGTATCACCTAACATTAGATGCTAAAATTTAATGTTGGTATTACAATGCATTAATGAATTTTTTATAATAAAAAAAATGATTCTTATTGCGATCATGTTTTCACATTTCTAAATTCAATTTCAAATACCTTTTTTGTTTCTTATACCTATTTTATGGCTTTTTTTTTTTTCTTTTTTTTTTTTAGTGTTCCTAATCGTGTGCTCTTATTTATTTCAGTTCTCCTATGAAGATCGTATTTACAAATTGAAAAATCATAGTTGTTGCAAACTTCTTCCAATTCTATGTTGGCGGCATTGTCTAAAGACTGTCCAAATTGAAAATTATGGAGGAGCTATCGAAAAAGAGACTCTAAAGAGATATTTTTCAAAGAATGCTGAAATCTTAGAGAGCTTTCAATATAGAAGATTGCTAAGATCAAAAACGGTAGATAATGTGCATATGAAAAGATTCTAAAATAAGTTTCTTTTACATAATGCATAATTCTTTGAAATTGTCTCCCAAATAGTGACTTTTATTTAAATGGTCTTGTACAATGTTTTGACTCAATTTTGCTAATATTTATTTTTACTCTAAATAAAAATATTGCAGGAGGCTGAATGTTTTGTAAGATTTATCTAAGCTTTTACCAACTTGTCATACATAATAAATTTGTGGTGTTTATTTCACAACCTTAGTAACTATCAATCTTATGTTCTAAGTACTTAAAAAGATGGTGAAACTTCACTTTAGATTGTATTACACCACGTTTTGAGAAGATCTTATAAATTTTAAAAACTCTTAATGTCAACTCCGGAACTTTCAATTCGATGCAATTTACTCCCTTTATCAATTTTTAAACGTTAAAAGTGATAAAATAACCATTATACCCAAGATTTTTCATAAAATTTCAAATTTACCCTTTATTTCAAATTAAAAATTTTAAATAAATAAATAAATTTATTGTAAAAAAAAAAAAAAAAAAAAATCACAAGGTGACCTACGGTTGGGTACCTTGTGGTCATTTTTTCCAAAAAAAATGAAAATTGAATGGTAATTTTGTCTTTTTAGGGGTTTTCATTAGGTTTTAACGGCAAAAATTGGAGAGTGTAAATTGCATTAAATTGAAAGTTGGAGAGATGAAATTGAGAGTTTTTGAAATTTAGGGAGTTTTCTCAAAACGCTCAGTAATTCAGAGATCCTTTGTAAAGTATTCCCAAAAACGGTTCTAAATTAATTTTAGGGGAAGTATTGTGTATTGTGTCTGTGGCAGTGGAGCTATTTGTTCATGTTGAATTAACTGATACTTTCGATCTAATTTTTTACTTCATTATTTCACTAATAATAGATTGTCATATTAATTTGTAAAATTGAACCATTAATGTATCTTGAGGACAAAATTACTGAATTCTCTTTGCAAAACTTATTATATAAGTGGGAGACAATATTTTGTATAAGAGATTAAAACTCGCCTTATTATTCAAATTGCACTATTTTCTTTTAATTTTGAATATCCCACATTGGTCACCGGGATTGTTTGGCACGGCCGTATATAGTAGTGGTTGCTGCCAAGCAGGAGTCTTAACTCCAACATTTTTTTCTCTTTAATTTTTCTTCTTCTGTGGTTTCACATAAAGCAATATTTATTGTTTATTCTTGATTGGAAAAAAGCTTTTTTTTTTTTTTACCCAAAACTTAAAACACTTCTCAAACTAGTTGTGAGCAGATGAACCACTAAATCTATAAAATGTAATATTAAGGTATTTCGAAAAATTGACATGGACCGAGTGGCATGAAATTTGATGTTTGTTTTTGACATGTTTACACAAGAGGGAGAGAGTCTTGAGATTTGATGTTTTGCAATCTTTAAGTACTTACAAGAAAGGTAATATGAACCTTTCATGAAGCGTAGGCAAGAGTCTTGAGATGAACTTGGCTAACAATTCGAGCAAAAAATTGACAGAAATCCAAATCCCCTAAAAGAGTACTAGGATCCGTTTAGGATTGCAATTTCAATAAGTGCGACTTTAAAATTTTGTTTTTAGAAATTGCTTTTTTAAAAATCGTAAAAATGTTTAGTAAAACAAGTTAATATATATATATATATTATCAAATATTTGTTATGCCAAATCATGATTTTTGTTTAAATTTGAAGTTTTTTCAAATAAGCACCTCTTAACCTACTTATAGAAATCGTAAATTTTTTATTTTTAGATTAAATGTTTTTTAAACCACAATGCTAAATACATTACATTTTACGATATGTTTTAAAAACGCAGATTATTCTTATGAAATTACAATTTTAAATGCAACCTTTGTTTGTGGCCCTGTGAAAAGTTGTCAAAAAGTCTCGCACTGCCACTTTAATCCAGCTAGCTTCAGGGCCTTGTGGTCCATGAGATCGGCCAGTTCTTTAGTGATGCTCGAGCTTCTTTCGATTGCCAAAACTTTCAAAATGGCAAATACCCATTTGGGCTGGGCCTCACACTTTAAAAGGTAAAACTGTAAATAAGCGTACATAATCAAGTAAAAGCGTCAACGGAAATATTTAATTTATTTATTTATTATTAATTTTTTTTTCATGTAAAATCACTCTCGTAGGGTTTTAATTTCTCGTGAATTTCGTGAGGTTTTTTACTTTTAATTTTTCCCTTTTCATGGAATATTAGGATGCGTTTGTTCGTTTGTTTTTAAACGTAAGAAGGTGTTCCTGAAAATTATTTTTATAAACGTATTTGTTTTGAAGAAGAAAAAAAAAAGGACATAAAAGTTAGCAAAGAAAAAGGAATTTGCTTTCAGTAACAACAATAATTTGCATTAGCTGACTAAATTATATATTATATCGTGCTAGCACAGTCTTTCGCTTTGCTTCTTTAATTTGGAGGAAAATTAATTCAAGCTTATGGAGTACAAAATTGACAGGATATCCGAATTGCCGCAACCTATGATAGAGAACATTCTATCATTCATGCTCTTGAAAAAAATACTTCAACATTTGGACTTTATTTCCCATTCCAGAATTTAATCCAAACTTCTATAGGTCAGATTTGTACGAGAATTCAGACAATGGGAAAAGGCAGCACATCACGATAGGGAGTGAAGGGAGAGAGAAGTTCAATTATTTTGTGGAGAGAACTTTAGTAAGCCGGTATAGGCAAAAGGTAGGTATAAACAAGTTTAATCTTAAAATTTTTGGTCCTGTTTGAACCAGATTTTGTTCTTGCAAATCGTTGGATTGGCTATGCAATTGAATGCAATGTAAAAGAGTTGAATCTTTGCTTAAAGTCCTATTATTATGACAGTGATGAGAGGCCTAACTATTATGATGTGCCTAAGAGTGTTTTAGTAGAAAAATCAATAATTAAGTTGAAGTTGTGTGGGGGTCGCTTGAAGTCATGTTCTTTGAGAGAGTTGGTTTTGAAGCGAGTTAATATGAATGACCGAATTTTCTGAACTCTAATTTCTGGTTGTCCTGTATTAGAAGAGATAACAATTTGGAAAATGTTACGGGTTGAAAAATATACATCTGCGAAGTCTTCCTAGACTCGTGGCGGTTATGTTGCTATGTAATCCTAAACTTGAGAGCTATAAGATGGAAACACCAAATTTAAAGAAACTGCTATTAAAATCAACCATTGTGATAGACAAATGGTTGCTTGATGTCCTTTCTAAATAATAAACATTCACTCATTGAGAGCTTGGAGATACGTTATTGCAATATGTTAAAAATGATTAAGATTCAAGTTATTACTTGAAGAGTTTTGACAATTTGTTATTGCACAAAGTTGGTTGAAGTTAACATTCTTACTCTTAACTTACATAGACTCGAGTATTGTGGTGATGTTATATCCTTTTCTTCCAACGCTTGGACTCTATCGGAAGTTGTACTCAACTTTAACAACTATGCTCCTTTCAGAATCAGTCCTTTGGATGTTAAAAAGATTGAATTCCTCGCAAAATTAAATCATCCGAAATTTTTGGCTTGGGATGCTAGTTGTGCCAAGGTATTCTAGTTTTTTTTTTTTTTTTTTTTTTCTCTTATTTTTTTTAAATTATTTTTTATAGTCTTATTTTTTTTTTTTTTTTTTACTTTGTGAAGAGTGTGATTGCTTCAAAAGAATTGAGAGAAATAGTACAATCCCCATTATATAATGTCAAGCAATTGAAGCTAAAAGTACGCAATCCATATAACATCATCGAACTTGTGGATGCCTTGTTATGGATTTCTCCTCTTCTAGAGATTCTTTGGATAGAAAGGTGGAGAGATGCCAATATATGTTTCAAGGAACATATTGCAAATATTCATTCATTAGAATTTAGAAACTTTCTTCTAATACTGTTATTTTTTTAGGATGCTTTGTTTCTTTATTGCTTCAAACAAAGTTACTAAACTAAAAAGTCATTTTCTTCCACATAACTGGTAAAACAGAGGCATTAGAGCACATACCTTTACCCAAAATAGAGTCTCCTTATAGGCACTCCTAACCGTGAATTGACCGTTGTTAGTCCCTAACCAGACTAACTGATCCTTCTGGCTACGTGGACAAATAGTCATTCCACAAATAAGCCTTGCTTCCTCCTCATTGAAAATATCATGCATCAGACCATGATATTTTTGCTAAATACCATTTTAGTATACATAGTTTAAATACTTTATTTCTGTATATCTCGGTTTCAATTCATATTGTAGATAGTACCACACTTATAGCTAAAAATAGAAATCGTACTTCCGTCAATAAAATCAACGAAAATCCACGTCAAACCAACAAGAAACTGGCATATGGCCATTTAACTCATTAAAAAAAAAAAATAGTAAACTAAAAATATTTTTAAAACACATTCCAAAAAAAAAAAAAAAAAAAGTTGCAATGGGGTTGGTTGGACCCCTCATGGTCAACCAGGGAGTGGCCAAACCATTCCATGGCCTTGGGGGTGGCCGAAACCACCGTCGTTTGGCCTGGGGTGGTTTCGGCCACCCTTGGCCAACCCTCCAAACATATTTTTCTGGGTTGGCCTTTTGGGGGTGGTTCTAAGGGCTATGGGCGTGCTTCAACTACTCCTAGATACCAAACCATCCCATAGCCCTTGGAGGTGATTGTGATGGTGGCCCACCCTTTAAAAATAATTTTAAGGGTTGGCCTTTTAGGGGTGGATGAATCACCCAAAGACCCATTGAGCCACCCCCACACCGGTTGTATGCGGGGTTCTTGGCCACCAAGGAAAGCAACCTCACTCCCCCTCCCTCCCCCCCCCCCCTCTTTTGGCCTTTTTTGGGGTGGCCTAACCACCGCCAAGCCAAATGAAGATGCCCGAACCACCCCTCCCCCCAATCCCATTTTACTATTTGTAGGTAGCCGAACCACCCACTCCCTCGCTGGCCTTAAGGGATGGCTCGAGTCACCATTTTCAGAAATAATAATATTTTTTAATATTTAATGAGTTTTTTTAATTTTTAATGATGCAAATGGTCGTGTGGTAGTTTTTGAATCATTTGATGTGGATTTTCGTTAATATGGATCGAAGTACCATATTCATTTTTAGTCATAAGTGCGGTACCATCTACAATATAAATTGAAACTAAGGTTAGTGTTTGTAAAGTTGTTAAATCACACTAGGGTAATGAGCTTTTAGCCCTCCTAATACTTGGAGCCTTATTGAATGAAGAATCCCCAATATCAAACAGAAATGGATGAAATATTGACCGTTTCTTTATCCGATCTAAAAAAGCATTAATAAACGTAGCCAATATTCGATTATGTACAAAGCATCCCTTCATATCTTGGAATTAGTTGCATTATCTATCTACAAAGCTTCAAAGGATCCTGAAATTCGTTTCCAATAGGCATGAAAGATTGATTATATATACTGTAAAAGATTCGATTATTTTCAAGTTTTTGCCAAAAGTGCGTTTTGAACATTTTTGAACTTTTTTGAACCTTAAAAGCATTTTTAATTTTTTTTACCAAACAAGTATTTTTTTCTTTAAACAAGTTTTTTAAGTATTAAACGCATTTTTAGACCCTTCAAACAAATATGCAAAAACGCCCTTCAATGGTTAATATTCAGCAAAAAATAGGCTTAAATTTCAAACAAATTTTGTAGCAGCCAGCCGCCTGATTTGGTTTGTCTGGATTCCGGAATATTAGAAATGAGGTAAAATTTCGAAAAAATTATTTTAGGAGCACTTCCTTTTTTTTTAAAAAAAAAAAAAAACAATCTTTTATATTAAAATCTTAGCTTTCAATTTTGCAATTTCAAAATCCAAATCCAGCTTCTGCTCCTAAGCCCATGGGCTCAGCCAATTTGCCTAAACATCCAAAATGCCCAATATCCAATGAACGGGCATCATACGTAGTTCTCACACCATGACCCGATTCACAAGAGTTTGGGCTGGGCCTCAAAATTTAAAAGGCAAAGTTGTAAATATGCGTGCATAATCAGGTAAAAGCGTCAATGGGATTATATATATATAGTCTTTACAAGTTTAGTCTCCTTCGCAAGACAATTTGTGGATGTTCTGAAATTTCACAAATTTGCCGACGTCGTCTCTGCCGCCGTTGAAGCAAAAAGATTTTGTCTTCCTTCTCTCTACCAACCTTCAATCGCCTGACACGTGCTTGGGAAAAAGGTTTGTCTTCCTCTGATTTCTATTTAGTTTGTTCCCAATTTTACTCTTGGCAATTGGCCTGTTCGTCATGAGGTTTTTAATTTAATTTTGTTTTTTTCCTTTTTATGGAATACTAGGATTTATTTTTTTCGAGTTTGTTTGTGGAGGAAGATTAATTCAACCTTATGGAGCACAAAATTGACCGACTGTCAGTGTTGCCGGAACATGTTATGGAACACATTCTCTCATTCATGCCCTTGAAAAGAACACTTCAACTTAGTATATTGTCCAAGATCTGGCAAAAGGTCTGGACTTTATTCCCCATTCCAGAATTTAATTCAAACTTCTGTAGGTCATATTTCTACGGAGGTTGGTACTCGATTTCTGACAATGAGAAAAAGCAGCATATCATGATAAGGATTGAACAGAGAGAGAAGTTCAATTATTTTGTGGAGAGAACTTTAGTAAGCCGTTGTAGGCAAAAGCTACGATTAAACAAGTTTAATCTTAAAATTCTGGTAAGGCTTGAACCGGATTATGTTCTTGCAAACCGTTGGATTGGCTATGCAATTGAATGCAATGTAAAAGAGTTGAATCTGGACTTAAAGTCCTATTTCTATGACAGTGAAGAGGAGCCTGACGATTATCAAGTGCCTGAGAGTGTTCTAACAGCAAAATCAATAGTTAAATTGAAGTTGTCTGGGGGTAGCTTGAAGTCATGTTACAGTGATATTAATTTATCTTCTTTGAGAAAGTTGGATTTGAAGCGAGTTGATATGAATGACCAAATTTTCCAAACTCTAATTTCTGGTTGTCCTGCATTAGAAGAGATAACAATTGGACAATGTTACGGGTTGAAAAATATACATGTGCCAAGTCTTCCTAGACTCATGGTGGTTACATTGCTCTATAGTCGTAATCTTGAGAGCTTTCAGATTGACGCACCAAATCTAAAGAAACTACTATTACCATCAAATATTGTGATAGACAAATAGTTGCACGATGTCCTTTCTAAACATCCACTCATTCAGAGCTTGGAGCTATGTTATTGCAATATGTTGAAAAGGATTAAGATTTCAAGTGATCACTTGAAGAGTTTGACAATTTGTTATTGCGCAAAGTTGGTTGAAGTTAACATTATTACTCTTTTAACTTTCATAGACTTGAGTATTGTGATGATGTTATAACCTTTTCTTCCAACACTTGGACTCTATTGGAAGTTGTACTCAACTTTAACAAATATACTCCTTTCAGAATCAATCCTTTGGATGTTAAAAAGATTTGAGTTCCTCGCAAAATTAAATCATCCGAAATTTTTGGCTTGGGATGCTAGTTGTGCCAAGGTATTCTAGTTTTTTTTATTTGTTTGTCTTTTCTTTTTCTTTTTTTTTTTTGTTTGATAGTCTTTGTTACTTTGTACATAAATTAGTATCATATTTATAAAAATCTAACATTTGTTTTTGTTTACTTTGTGAAGAGTTTGATTGCTTCAAAAGAATTGAGAGAAACAATGTAACGAACTTGGTTCTAGGCTAGAGTAATTCCTAGGCCTACCCTTGACAGATGAATTCAGAGTTGTGTAGGCCCACTAGTATGATTTTAATTATCTTAGTTAAATGGATCAAAACAACTTTAGAGTATAAAATCTATATTTTGATTTAAAAGGTTTTATCCCAAATGACTTGTTTGGCTTAATGGTTAGTGTGGCATAATTTTGAATCTCCATATAACAAAACTTGTTTTAAAGTGAATTTTTCTATAAGGAAAATTTTTATAGAAACCCTATCTCTAAAACCCTAGCTGCCGCCCGCATATAGCCTATATGACATTGTTGTCTTCTTAAATTAATTTCCAAGTTTGTTTCAAAAGACTATTCCGGAAAGAGTTTAATGAGAAATCAAATTATTAAAGGCTCCCCGTTTAAATTTTAAAATTAATTCTCCTGTCATTAACCTAGCTAGTCTACATTACACCCTTTTTCAAAGGAAACAAAATTTGATAGCATTGCATAATATTATGGAAAAACGTAAGAAATGATTTATGACAAAATTCATTTAATTTTTGTATTATTTCCTACAAGACTTTCCAAAAGCATTATCTCCATCTAGGCTATTTCCATGGGATGTTGTTTCTTTAGACAAAATATATATATATAAACTAATTAATTAATTTTATGCATTGAAAATATTTTCATCTCCATATTCATTGTTTCATGGGATTCTAAAACAATTGAACCAAGTGGCCATATGCCTATACGGTTAAGATAGATTTTTTTTATCAGACAGATTTTCCCAAAACCTAGCTATGTACCCCATGTCAACTAGGCATTTGTTTGCAAAAACTTTCTTTCAAAACTAACTTGATTTTGTGAACGCATGAATGGAGTGATATAAATATATAACCAAAAACAAGAAACCTACCAAATTGCGGCCCATCTCTTTATTCTCTTATTTTCTCAAAACTTTTACCTTCCCTCAGTTTTTTCTCTCAAGAACCCTAGCATTCTAAACACTGCACGCAGCCATCTCTCAATCTCCCTCTTATTCTGTCATTTTGAAAACAATATTCCTAATCGTGTGCTCTTATTTCAGTTCTCTTATGATGATTATATTTACAAATCAAAAAATTCTAGTTGTTGCAAACTTCTTCCAATTCTATGTTGGCGGCATTGCCTAAAGACTGTCCAGATTGAATATTATGGAGAAGCTGTCGGAAAAAATACTCTAAAGAGGTATTTTTTCGAGAATATTGAAATCTTAGAAAGCTTCCAATGTAGAAGAGGATTTGGATTGTCCGAAGATTACTAAGATCGAGAACGGTAGAGAATGTGCACCTGAAAAGATTCTAAAAAAAATATATATATATCGTTTACATAATGCATAATTCTTTGAAATTGTCTCACAAGTGGTGACTTTTAAATCGTCTTGTACAATATTTTGACTCAATTTTGATAATATGTATTTTTACTTCACATAAAGATATTGTAGGAGGCGGAATGTTTTGTGAGATTTATCTAGGCTTTCACCAACTTGTCATGCATAATAAATTTGTGATTATTTCTCAACCTTAATAACTTGCAATATTATCTTCTACGTACTTAAAAGATTCTAAATTAATTTTATGGGAAGGATCGTGTATTGTGTTTGTGGCAGTGGAGCTATTGTTATTGTGTCTAGTTTAGTTGAATTAACCAAAGCTTTCTATCTAATTTTTAGCTTCATTATTTCTCCAATTATAAATTGCCACATCAAATTGTAAAATTGATCCATTAAATTTAAGAACAATGATTAAAATCTTTAGATCTCCACATAAAAATATTTTGAAAAATCTAAAAAATTTAATCCATGAAATTTACATTAAAAAAAAAAAAAAATGTAAGCATCAATTTAGTAAGGGAAAAATACACTATACCCCCCGAAGTTTGACCACATTTTTAATTTAAACCTTAATGTTTAAAAATTTGCAATGTACCCTCAAAAAGTTACAAAATTTTACAATTCGACCACTCCGTTACTCAATTCTGTCTTTTCTCCTAGTCTTCCCATATTTTCCCAATTATAACCTGATAATAATATTCCACCAAATCTCCCCACCCCCTCTTTTTTTTTTTTTCTTTTTTTTTTGTAAAGAAAATTGTTAAATTCCATTTTAGTATACATAGTTTAAATACTTTATTTTTGTTTATCTCAATTTCAATTCATATTATTTATAGTACCATGCTTATAACTAAAAATAGAGATCGTACTTTCGTCAATAAAATTAACGAAAGTCCACGTCAAATCAATAAGAAACTAGCATGTGGCCATTTAGCTCATTAAAAATAAAATAAAACATAAAAAATAGAAAACTAATTTTTTTTTTTTTTTTAAAAAAAAAAACATTCAAATCCTATTTATCAAGGAAAAAGTCCTCCTAACTATTGCAAACTTCTTCAAGTTCTCTGGTAGCGGCATTCCCTAAAGACTATCAAGCTTGAAAATTTGAAAGGATCTATAGAGGAAGATAATCTAAGAAAGAATTTTGTTGATAACACATAAATATTGGAGAGCTTCCAATACTTAGGAGGATCTGCATCGCCTAAAGATTGCTAAGATGAAGAACTCTAGAGAATGGTCTTGCAAATGCAATGCCTTAATTCATAAACATAAATTAAATTGGATTCTTAGGCCTCTTTTTGCTGATAAAGTCTAATGTACAATATCTATATGAACCTCTTTCAAAATATATATATATATATGAACCAGAGAATAGTAGCTGGAATATATCATTTCATCCTTGCAATTCCTAAGCGAATATAGTTGCTATTGCAGACTGATGTCTATATTATTTTCGTGGTTTAGGAATGTTCCTCAAGGTCAGCAAAAAGACACAAATGATTATAAATTTTTGTTAATATAAGACAAAAATACCTCTATAAATTTGAAAAAAAAAACAAAAATTTATAATTTTTTTTCTTTCAAAAAACGGGAAAAAAAAATAAAATTTCACTCACTTTTTTTTTTTTTGAATTTTTAGTTTTAGTTTTTTTTTTTTTTTAATTACTTTAAATTTTATTAATGATATTTTTGTCATTAGGGGGACATTGACAATTTTGGTAGTTTAGGGAGGATATTGTCGCAATTAAAAGTTTATGGTGAACATTGTCAATTTGATAGTAGTTTGAGGAATATATAGACTTCTCCTGCATTGTTTTAGAGAATTGAAATTTGAACCTCATTCCTTGGCAAAATAAAAGCACGCGACGGTACTAGAATTTTGGGTAGGAAGGAAAACTAAAAAGAAGACTTCTTGAGAGGATACAAAATTAATTTTTTGAAGATCTATCTCATAAAAATAAATAAACATAATTTAAAAAAAAAAAAAAAAAAAAAAAAATTCTTGAGGACTACTGTCCCCAAACTTATATACAGTTCGGCCCATAACCCGAAGGATATCCTAGGTCTATGACCTAATTTTATCACACATTATTGTATGAGGGATTCAAATGAAATGAAAAGGAATCCATTAATATTTTCAAGAGGGGCATAATTGTCATTTTATTTTTTTTAATCAATTTTGCCCCTCTCGAAAACAATAACGGAAAATGAAATAGAGAAGATAATTCTCTATTGATATGAGAGATTCAAATGAAATGGAGAAAAACCGGTTAGCGTTTTTAAGATGACAAAAGTGTAGTAATTTTTTAGATAATTTTACTCCTCTTAAAAACACCGACCGAAGATGAAACAAAAAGGATCCGTTTAAGTTGGCTACAAATTCAAACATTCAATTAAGGTGTAGGAATTGGGATCCCAAAGAAGAAATTCAAATCTTGAGGTTTGTACATAAAAATAAAAAAAATAAAAAAATAAATAAAAAGGATCATGCACGCCTGGCTGACACTTTGTTGCTTGAGAAGGCATGTTGATAATACAAGAGAAGGGTCAAAGTAGATGGAGTCACAAAAAGTGAGAGGTGGGGGGATAAGGTAAGAGTGACTTACCAAAAAAGAGCAACTGAGCCAAAAGAGGGCGCGTGAGCCTGCAAAAGCATCAAAAGAAAACGACCCCTTTTTGACCCTAACCTCTCACCTCACAGTTTTCACTCTCACCATCAAACGGCTAAGAAAAACAGTGCAAATCTCACACCAACTTTCAGTCAAACCGTCAAAATCAACCTGTAAAAAGACTAGAGTCTCTCTGTCTCGCACTTGGGAGCAGAACAGAGCATCTTATGTTGTTCTCCCTCCTCCTGTATAGTCGCTCGTATTCCCCTATACAACAACAACACTCTGCTCATGTAATGTAACAAATTAATAAACCAAAACAAGGTTGAGGGAAAATAAAAGTAAAACTATATACATTACAAGGCCCAAGGGGACAGAAATACAAAACCAAGTTTATGAAACAGTTATCCAAACCCATCTTTTCCAGAAAAAAAGATATTTCCACTTGTAAGGAACTAAGACAAAGAATTCTTTTCTTTTTTCTTTTTTTTTCTTTTTTTTTAATATTTTCCTTTTTCACTTTCTTTTCTATCTTGGACCAG